>NC_056076.1:24224328-24527745 GCF_016772045.2 Ovis aries | reverse complement strand
GATAATAGAAACACTTGTCAGAAATGAGAATAGCATAGATATACAGAATAGTGAGCCAAAAATGGGTTAGGAATATATTTGTCTTTTATTGTAAAAGATAACCATGCTTTTAAGTCTTCGCAAGAATCTGTGTCTTGATTATGAAGACAGCACATGAGTGTGATAATGGTGGCTGAGTCTTGATCCCTGAGGGTTAAAGAAGCGAAAATTCACACATAATTGCATTTTGTGATCAGCACTGATAACTTGCATAGGTCGATGTGCAAAAAGGAGCAAGGTCAATGGATTTACTATCCATGTTTCCTACTTCAGACATTTGTCAGTAATCAAAATTTGGCTCTTGTACAGTATATTTGAGATGTGTGAATCTATATATAGAAACACACACAATATTGCAATTCAATAGACAAGGAAATGGAGAAACAATGAATCTAAATCTTAATTTTGTATGATAAATCTAAGTAGGCTAAGTCTTTCTTTAATAAATAGCTAATTACAATTGTGATCAGCATAATAAAACACCAGTTTGCATTCTGTTAATCTTCAATTAATGTTACGATTACATTCCTGATGTGTAGGAGTGCTGCTAAGGTGCTCAAAGAGTCCATCTGCTTAAGTCAGTAAACATTTCTTTCATATTGTATCTTCACTGTTGGTTACGGAAGCAAAATTTTTTTCATGATGTTACCTGCTGTCAACCTAAGCCCTATATGAATTATTAAGGAAAAGAAGCCATACACTTTTGAATGAATGAAATTTGGAATAAGATTTTTATTTCTGTGAATGTTTGCATAAGTTTTGAACATGGTCACACTTTCAAAGCTACCTTTCATTTATTTTTATCCACTTTTCTTCTTTTGCACCTTGCAAACTTCATAATGCAATATTGTGTCTATTAATATTATTTCCTGATTGATATGAAAGAAAAAGGTATTTTATAGTCTATTCCTAAATTTGGATCCTATTTCTGTATTAGCAATAGTTCCTGTGTGTGTGTGTGCTCAATTGCATCAGTCGTATCCGACTCTTTGCCACCCATGGACTGTAGCACACCAGACTCCACTGTCCATGGGGTTTCCCAGGCAACAATACTGGAGTGGGTTGCCATTTCCTTCTCCAGGGTTATTCTCCACCCAGGGATTGACCCTGAGTCCCTTGTATTCACAGGCCAGTTCTCTACTACTGAGACAACAGGGAAGCCCTATTATGAGCTATCTTAAATACCCCATTAAAAGTATTGGTTGTTCAGTCCCTCAGTCATGTCCGAGTCTTGGCAACCCTTTGGACTACAGACCTTCAGGCTTCCCTGTCCTTCACCATCTCCCAGAGCTTGCTCAAACTCATGTCCATTGAGTCAGTGATGCCATCCAAACATCTCATCCTCTGTCATCCCCTTTTCCCCCAGCCTTCTATCTTTCCCCGCATCAGGGTCTTTTCCAATGAGTCAATTCTTCGCATCAGGTAGCCAAAGTATTGGAGTTTCAGCTTCAGCATCAGTCCTTCCAATGAACACTCAGGATTGATTTCCTTTAGGATTAACTGGTTTGATCTCTTTCCAGTCCAAGGGACTCTCAAGAGTCTTCTCCAACACCACAGTTCAAACACATCAATTCTTTGGTGCTCAGCCTTCTTTATACATTAAAATGTATATAAGACTGAAAAAAAAAAAAAGTCTAAGTTGTCCCATGCAAACATTGACAAGAAAAAGTGAAAGCAGAATCATTTTCCTTTCTAAAACCTTTGGATCAGCTTTATGTAGGAAATGGTTTTCTGGAGTGTTTTTCTTAAACAACTTTATATATTTTAATTTTGACCACACCCTGTAGCATGTGGGATCTTAGTTACCCAACCAGATATCAAACTCATACCCCCTGCCATTGGAGGGCAGAGTCTTAACCACTAGACCATCATGGAAATACCTTTTGGAGTGTTCCTAGTAAGATACTTGAGTGCTATGGGTAGAAGCAGAAGGTGGAGCTTCTCAAGTGGTAGATACTCAAGAACATGGGCGTGAAGGGCAGGGAATGACATTTGAAAGGACAGAGAGGCACACACTTTGCAGACCAAATAAAACTTCTGAAGTTTAATGATTATTTTTTTCTCCCTTGAAAGACACTTACAAAGTTGCTTTAGACCTCACAGTCCCAAGGGCAAGACAGAACTTAACTCTGCAGGTCTGTAATGTGACGTGCAATTAATGCTCTATGAGCCGTTTGCCAGAAAAGAGTTCAATGGTCATCAGTTAAAACACTGCGATGATAATTTCAATTACTCACTAATTTCTAGATTTGAGAATATACGTTAGTTTTAAGTATGATTACATTCCTTTCTGAAGCCTCAAAGGGGCTGACAGTGAAAATCTTTGTCACTCGACTATTCAATGGGATCATTCTGCTACAGGAAAACAATAAAAGTATGGAACAGTTGAACAGAAAAATATGATTTTTCAGGAATGTGTTTTGGCTATAGGAGCCCATTTTTTAAAAGGAATGCACTGGCAAATTAGTGAATAGCTGCCCTAATCTTTATTAGAGACTTTATTACATTTCATCAAGAAGGAATCACGGATGTCATCTTTTAACTGAAGCTGCTGCTGCTGCTGCTAAGTCGCTTCAGTCATGTCCGACTCTGTGCGACCACATAGACAGCAGCCCACCAGGCTCCCCCGTCCCTAGGATTCTCCAGGCAAGAACACTGGAGTGGGTTGCCATTTCCTTCTCCAACGCATGAAAGTGAAAAGTGAAAGTGAAGTCGCTCAGACGTGTCTGACTCTTTGGACCCCATGGACTGCATCTTACCAGGCTCCTCTGCCCATGGGATTTTCCAGGCAAGAGTACTGGAGTGGGGTGCCATTGCCTTCTCCGTTTAACTGAAGCAGTCAAGTTAAAAAAAGAGATCCTTTCAAAGAAACCCAACATAAATAACTCTAAAAGGCGTGCTCCCAATCCTAGAGGATTTGGATGGGCAGGGAGGGAAGTTCATGAAGGAGGGGATATATGTATACATAGAGCTGATTCATTTCATTGTATAGCACAAACTAACACAATACTGTAAAGCACTTACACTCCAATTAAAAAAAAATAAAAGGTTTGCTACTTCAGCTGTTTAATCCTTTAGATCAGAGTGGGGCCAGCCTGCTTGAATAGCAGCTGGGTAGCGGGGACAGATGCCTCCAGAGGTCTGAAAAGTTAGGTCACACTATAAAACTTGAACATTCCAAAACTTTTGAGGAAGTAGAAATAATGAAAGTCAAGTCATACTATGTCCGCTTTGCTTCTTAACTCTATGTTTATGTTTTGCTTTGGTGTGATCACATTAATGAATGAATGTGTCACAGAAAAAAAGACAAACTGCCTGAAGGTTAACCTCGTAAAGATTAACCTCTTGAACCTTCTTAAAAGTTAACAATTAACCTCTCTCCAAGAAACTACTACAGTGACCTGAATATAGTAAGTCCTCAACAAATGCTTATTGGGGTTGATAAGAATTAATCCACTTAAAACAGGAAGATTTCTGTTCCAATTACCTGTAGCCCACCAGGCTCTTCTGTCCATGGGGTTTCCCAGGCAAGAATACTGGAGTGGGCTGCTATTTTCTCCTGCAGGGGATCTTCACCACCCAGGGATCAGAACCCATGTCTCTTATGTCTCCGTGCATTGGTGGGTGGATTCTTTACCCCTGTGCCACCTGAGAAGCCCCCGGTTGACTGCACAGACAGAAAATGGGGACTCTGAAAGGATGGGTTCAGGAGGTCTGCAGATCTTTTCTCCTACCTTAGTAAATGGTTTGAGCCTCATGATTGTTTGAAAAGTCTTTTGCCCTGGAGTTTCCCAGGAGTTAAGGTGTTAGGTTTATTTGTGAGAACACAAAGAGCAGAGTGATCTACCAGGTGTTTTTCTCCCACACTGACTTCTTTTGGAATACTACCATACGTGGCCTGGACTTCACTTCAGAGGCAGCGAAGATAAGACGTAGACATAGAGCTCGACAAACATACCACTTCCAGATCAATCTTCACAGCTCTCTAAGTGAGGTGCAATCACTGTAAATCTTTTTTGCAGTTGATTTATATTGTAATTAAGGCAGAGAAGAAGCACACACAAGGCCAAAAGTGGAAAACTAGCACCCATTTTTCATGGAAAGTTTTTTCCCCCATAACTCAGAGCACAAGAGAGTATAAGGGGAAAAAAAATTACAAGGAACTAGTCACACTCACTAACGTGATATGGGAGAATGCTAAGTCATCTGTGTTTTGGGTTTAAATGTATATATTTCAGGTGATTTAAAAAGCACCTGGTGAATTATCTTGCCGCTTATAAAAGCAATATTTCAGCTTCGCTGTTTTTTATTATTTTTTTTAATCAAATTATCTCCCAAAGCATTTTGACTGAAGTTTATTAAGGCAATGCAGCTATTAGTGCTTTGCAGTGCACTCTTGCAAAGTTAAGTAAGAGACATGACTTTTCCTATGCATACTGATCATACCTTCTGAAGGTCTAAAAGAACTAAAGATTGCATAGCTGAGTGGTTTTGAAGAAAGAAAATTGTTACTTTGTCTTTTTTTTTTTAAAAGCAATGTTATTAGATTTTTGGCGGGGGAGCATTCATAAGAAACATTATATTGCTAGATTTTAACTAGTATTTCAGATATTACCAGATTTCCAAAAAAAAGTAAGAAATTGAGAGGCCAAAGCAGCTGCAGGTCTTCGTGTTGGCATGGAGGAAATTGGGAGAATTATGAACCTTCGGTGGGTAACCCGCCTGCATCTCAGAAAGTGTGGTGTGATTTGTTTATATTAACTAGAAAAATTATCATATCTTTGACAGCATGAGGGCTTCCCTGGTGGCTCAGATGGTAAAGTGTCTGCCCACAATGCAGGAGACCTGTGTTCGATCCCTAGGTTGGGAAGATACCCTGGAGAAGGAAATGGCAACCCTCTCCAGCACTCTTGCCTGGAAAATTCCATGGATGGAGGAGCCTCATAGGCTACAGTCCATGGTATCGCAAAGAAGCCCCCAGAGAAAATCAGAGCAACTTCACTGAGCAACTGAGCAACTGAACAACTGAGCAACTTCACTTTTAACAGCATAGCAAATGATGAAGAGAAAGCGATGTTTTAATTTTTGCATTTAATGTATTAACAGTTTAAAACGAGGACTATTAATCCTAAACCAATATATTTGAAGGGAAGAAAGCTTCAGTTCAGTTCAGTTCAGTCCCTCAGTCATGTCCGACTCTTTCCTACCACATGGACCGCAGCACACCAGGCCTCCCAGTCCATCACCAACTCCTGGAGTTCACCCAAACTTATGTCCATCAAGTCAGTGATGCCATCCAGCCATCTCATCCTCTGTCGTCCCCTTCTTCTCCTGCCCCCAATCCCTTCCAGCATCAGGGTCTTTTCCAATGAGTCAACTCTTTGCATGAGGTGGCCAAAGTATTGGAGTTTCAGTTTTAGCATCAGTCCTTCCATTGAACACCCAGGACTGATCTCCTTTAGGATGGACTGGTTGGATCTCCTTGCGGTCCAAGGGCCTCTTAAGAGTCTTCTCCAACACCACAGTTCAAAAGCATCAATTCTTCGGTGCTCAGCTTTCTTCACAGTCCAACTTTCACATCCATACATGATTACTGGAAAAACTATAGCCTTGACTAGATGGACCTTTGCTGGCAAAGTAATGTCTCTGCTTTTGAATATGCTATCTAGGTTGGTCATAACTTTTCTTCCAAGGAGTAAGCATCTTTTAATTTCATGGCTGCAGTCACCATCTGCAGTGATTTTGGAGCCCCCCAAAATAAAGTCTAGACTTACTTTATTCTTTTTCTAGTTCCTAGAGCTAATGTTTACATATTGTCCAAAGCATTAAATGTTTACATATTGTCCAAAGCATTAAATTTCATTTATTTGCATATAAATATGCATTTTTTAACAGGCACTTCCCAGGTGGCACAGTGGTAAAATGTTTGCCAGCCAGTGCCGGAGACACAAGAGATGCTGGTTCAATCCCTGGGTTGCGAAGATCCCCTGGAGGAGGAAATGGCAATCCACTCCAGTATTCTTGCCGGGAAAGCCTATGGACAGAGGAGCCTGGCAGGCTCCAGTCCTTGAGGTTGCAGAGTCAGCCACGAGTGAGCAACCGAACATACACACACATGCAATTTTAACAGCACTGTTTTTTTAAAAGACTATTCTTTATTCACTGAAGTGTCTTTGTAGCTTTGCAAAAGATCAGTTGCCAATAAATGTGGGTATGTTTCTGTACTTTCTATTTGATTCCATTGATTTATTGGTTCATCTTGATCCAATGCCATGTTGTTTTTGGTCACTGTGGCTTTATCAAAGATCTTGAAGTTAGGTACTAAGTCCTTCAATTGTATTCTTCCTTTACGAAGTTCTATGTTCTATGTCTGTATAATGTGGACTTAGTGATATTTACATGGGCTTCCCTGGTGGCTCAGTGGTAAAGAATCTCTGCCAGTGCAGCAGACGCAGGTCCGATCTCTGGGCTGGGAAGATCCCTTGGAGAAGGAAATAGCAACCCACTCCAATATTCTTGCCTGAGAAATCTCACAGACAGAGGAGCCTGGTGGGCTACAGTCCATGGGGTCACAAAAGAGCTGGATACGACTTAGCAACTAAAAACAACAATACTTACTAACAATATTTGGCACACGTAAGACACATGCAAAACCATTTGAAAAAACACTCAATGCTACCAAAACTTTGAATTGAAATTTCAAAATTGCATGAAGAGTATCTGGCAAATTGAAAACAGACATGAGCTTCCATAGTTAGAGGTTAGAGGAATTGAATTTTTTATATTATAACAATTAATAACTCTACATTTCTTGGCTTAAACTTGCTTCCTCAGAAATTATTTATAAATATAACAAAACTCATTTTTTAAAATACTATTTTTAAAAATTTAAATTTTAAAGGAAGTTTGCATATTGTCACTGACAACTTTTAACTAAAAGATATTAGAATTATTTACTATGGGAATAAAAATGCTTTGCTGTATTGTAAAGGGTCTGAAAGTATCATTTTAAGAATTGTTTCCAGAATATAATGGTTTCTCAGTTCTGAAAGATATCCATCTAATGTACTCTTAACACAATGATTTACTATACTTTGCTGTTTTTAGTGCATGGATTTGCTTTTGCACCACTATAAAACAAGGTCATTTTTTCTTCGTATAGATTTTTTGTTACTTCTACTGTAGGACAGTTGGGTGTCTAAGTACTATGGTTTTATTTGTTTTATCAAAAGAAAAAATAGTCTGTGAAACTAGGTTTATTAATATCTCCAATAGCAATTGTCTATAATTCTGGTCATCGATTTATTCTCTTTTATTTGGTTAATATCTATGTCAAGTTATGGCTAGATGGCATCACGGACTCGATGGACGTGAGTCTGAGTGAACTCCGGGAGATGGTGATGCACAGGGAGGCCTGACGTGCTGCGATTCATGGGGTCGCAAAGAGTCGGACACGACTGAGCGACTGAACTGAACTGAACTGAACAACCTATTTCTGAAGGCTGCTTGAAGGCTGTTTGCTGGTGTATAATCTAATTGAAATTATTTTGCCTTGTGGGATAATCTAGGAGTATCATGAGATAATATCCTAACAGTTTAACTGATGACATTCAACATTTTCTGCATCTATCAATTGGCTTAGCTTGGAAACACAGAGGTAATGGTCTTTAGCCCAAAACTACAGGCTTGATCTTTTTAGGCAGGAAGTCATATTTCTAATAGAAGAAATACCACCTCATGTCAACAAACTTCATCAATACCTCGGGCCATTTGTCTTGCAAACACAAGTCTCTAAGAACCTTGCCACTGGGAAAACTGTAGCTTATTTTATTTAATAATAATATAGGACAGATATTTATCTCTTTCCTAAACTCATCTTTGTTACCTGGAAAGATAACCAGTCACCTGGCTTGACTTAAAAATGATAAAGAGAATGCCCTTTTAGAAATACATTTAATAACAAAAGAATAGAATTTCTTTACCACTAGTACACACTGAGATATTTTATTTTCACTTGTCTTACAAAAAATTGCAGTTGGATAATACTTCACTTAATTTTTGCAGCCTTGAAATTCTTATTTCACTGGGCTTTCTATTTTCACTCTCTGAAGTTTTGCCATTGTATATTTACTGTAAATAATGAGCTCATGAATAAATGTGAACGGGTACATTTTCTTTATACTTAAATTTCTAAAAAATGTTAATTTATAAGCCTCCCTTTACATATATCTCATGACTTTTTGATTTTACAGAATTTCTTGATGCTCTTTCTAGCCTTAAGGGCAGACTTGAACCAGGAAATTAATACACAAGAGACCCCCCCAAATATTATTTTAAAAAACAAATTGTCCTCTACCTGCCTTTTAAAAAATCTATTGCCTCCAGGGCATATCTTATAAAAAAATAAAAAGATTTCTTCAAGTAGGGAAAGACTGAATCTGATATTGTTCTTAACACTGTCCTATTTATCTGTCTATTAATTAGTTTGGTATAAGATTATTTCCTGGATATTAGTTCAGAGAATCCTTTGATAAAGCTGCCCCATTTATTTATCAAATATTTATAGAGAACCTCTTAAAATGATGCCCTTCAGGCATTCTACAAGGTATAATTCTGAATAAATCATGAACACACACAAAAATTAGGGACTTAAGAAGAAACTACGTGTATATCACATAGACATGTTATAGGCATACATCACTTAAATGCTGTAGGTACATATTTGACTTGTATGTCAAGCAACATGCATTTCACATTGTGTTTGGTACTGTGGGAATATAAAGCTGAATATGGAATTATTTTCAAGAGTCTGGATCTATTTGGTGAAAGAAATTCAAGCTGTTAAGCTTGAGTGAAAACAGTGACTATGATAGAGGTATGAAAAAACTATTTCTAGACAGAAGCAGGGGAGTTATTCGGGCTTCCCACGTGGCATTAGTGGTAAAGAACCTGCCTGCCAATGCAGGAGACACAAGAGATGCAGGTATGATCCCCGGGTCGGGAAGATCCTCAGAGCATGGCAACCCACTCCAGTATTCTTGCCTGGTGAATCCCATGGGCAGAGGAGCCTGGCAGGCTACAGTCTATAGAGTTGCAAAGAATTGGACATGACTGAAGCAACTTAGCATGCACGCATGCAGGGAGGATAGTCACATTCTGTGAAATAAGACAGATGAGGGTACTGAAGAAAATTGGGAGCCAAAAGAGTTCAGAGGAATAAGAAACAGTATTAAACAAAAGTATTAGGAGGGAGAGATATGTCTTGCTTCTCACTATATCCCTTCCAAACAGCTCTGCAGCTGTTCAAAAAGTATTTGTTCAGGATAGAGGAAACTAAGGAATGGTGGAGCATGGAGAAACCAGAATTCATGGAGAGGTAAGATGGATATGTTGCACACCAAGTAGACATCCAGTTAAGGAACAGTCTTGTTCTTTGCACCCCTTTCTTATCTCTCAAATACTTTCTATCTCCAAAGGCATCATATTATTTAGGCCACTAGATACCCAAATAGAAGCATTGCAAGATCATCTTAGTCAGTTTCCTTATCTCTAGTCAGGAAACTTCTATTCTACCACTCCCTTCACTACTCACCTACCTTCTACTTTCCACATATCAACCTACAAAATCTTTCTAAAACTCAACTGCTTTACATCTCCATCTCTTCTGTATGCATTAATCACTCCCCCTCCTTCCACCCAATATCTTTAGGATAAAGTCCAAGCTTCTTTTCATGGCACACAACTGCCTGCAAGATCTGACTTCTGTCTCCCTCTCTACACCCCTCTGTAGCTATAGCCCAACTGCATTCTGTGCAAGTCATACGAGAATACTGTAATTTCAGTAATGTGAAAGGTTCTTTCATGTCTAGTTGTAGTAATTTCTTTGTCTTTTGTCTGGAAAGCCTTTCCATGCCTGCCTTTCACCTTGCCATTGCATTTATCATGTTATATTGACATTGCTTCTAAAGGTATTTTTTCTGCTATAGGTTGGATTTTTCCTAAGAGCTCAAACTGATTCTGGTTCATCTTTTTTTTTTAATCTATGAAGGCTACATAGATATTTGATAAATACTTATTGAATTAATAAAAAGCTACTATTTTTCATAGGCACAGATGAAAAATCTTTGCCCAGATCTTTGCCATGTCTCATCATTTTCAGGGTCTTTAGAAACAGCTTATCTTTCTGTAACTAGGTAAATTCATTATCTAATTTCACTTAGCCCTTACAATTTGTGTCATTTGAATTTGCTGATTGCTTTTTGTTCATTTTCTTAGTATTCCATGATGTCTTCTGGTCAAGAAGAATTTGTGTAAGTTTTCATTATCTCAAGGTATTCAGTAATAGGTGCTACTTAGCTACAAATGTAGTCTTTATTCTCTTTTCTAATCAAAGGCTTATATTACCATTTTTCCTATCTTTATTTGGTCTATTTGCTAGCTATCAGAGTCCATTCTTTTTTATTAGACGGTCTTTATTAGACAGTCTAATTTCTCTCCTGATGTACATTTAAAAGTTCTTTTATTTATTTGACTATGTAGCTAGCAGTAATTTACACATATTTCTCTTTTGTTTTGACTGAAAATTCGCTTAGGTTTATCCTTGTGCTTTTCTGTTTTTTAATTTCGACAAACATTTTTTTTTTAATAAAAAAGATCAAGGAACAATCATAAATACTTCTGTTTAATACCAAATTTGAGGGAAAGGATTTTAAAGGCTTAGATGTTGGCCATCTATATATTTCTTTACATGAAAAATATTTATACATATGAATGGTAAGTTTAAATGCTTTTGGTGGATTTTTTGGGTAAATTTTAAACTAATTATAGAGATTTTATTCAAAACTCAGAATACAGCTTGAAACATTTTATGTAATAATGGTTTAAGTCTGGATAATATGTCATATTGTATAATACAGTTGAACAAACACTTAGCTTAACAGATGCCATGATTCTGGCATGTTTTCCAAATTAAGTCAATAAGATACAAGATCAAATGCACAAACTTCAGGTTTATCACAGAAAAATCACTTGCCTCTTCTCTCTACTAATAAAACAACTAAAATTACAGCTCTAAATGAATAGCCTTGGGAAGTCTTAAAGAAAAATAACCACACATTGTATAGCAATATGCCAACATTCTAACTTAAGTTTGCATATTAAAATTTCAGGCTAAATTTTCAAATATATAATCTCAGGGTTTTTGTTAATTGGTTAATTCCTTATTTTTCCTCCTAACTTTTGTCCTCTTCCTCCTTCTCCTGGGATGGATGGTATGCTTTTCTCCAGGTGAACCCAGGCATTTGGTAAGATATTGAGTTGGCTAAGAAGTTCATTTAGATTTTTCCACCTGCCTTTGTTCCTCCAATTTTCTCTTCATTAACTTCCTCGAAGTTTATCCACTTTTATGGCTTCACAGTGCATACAAAACTTGTTATTATAGCCCTTTTTGAGCACCTATCACCCAATCAGGATTTCAGATGCTCAGAGAATATCTCCATATGAGCCCCTCTCTCTTATTAAGCTATGTGTAACTGGTTCCATCACTTCATGGGAAATAGATGGGGAAACAGTGGAAAAAGTGTCAGACTTTATTTTTGGGGGGCTCCAAAATCACTGCAGATGGTGATTGCAGCCATGAAATTAAAAGACACTTACTCCTTGGAAGGAAAGTTATGACCAACCTAGATAGCATATTCAAAAGCAGCGATATTACTTTGCCAACAAAGGTCCATATGGTCAAGACTGTGGTTTTTGCAGTGGTCATGTATGGATGTGAGAGTTGGACTGTGAAGAAAGCTGGGTGCCGAAGAATTGATGCTTTTGAACTGTGGTGTTGGAGAAGACTCTTGAGAGTCCCTCGGACTGCAAGGAGATCCAACCAGTCCATCCTAAAGGAGATCAGTCTTGGGTGTTCATTGGAAGGACTGACGTTGAGGCTGAAACTCCAATACTTTGGCCACATGATGCGAAGAGTTGACTCATTGGAAAGGACTCTGATGCTGGGAGGGATTGGGGGCAGGAGAAGAAGGGGATGACAGAGGATGAGATGGCTGGATGGCATCACTGACTTGATGCACATGAGTTTGGATGAACTCTGGGAGTTGGTGATGGACAGGGAGGCCTGGCATGCTGCGATTCATGGGGTTGCAAAGAGTTGGACTAAGTGACTGAACTGAACTGAACTGGACCTAAGTGAGGCTCTTCATTTCCCTTGGAGTAAGAGCCCTACAGTCTCCTTTCTTGTTGTTCTGGTTATCGTCAGCTCCGGGGCTTAGACTTATTTTGTTGTTGTCCTCTTCTGTTTCCCCTGAGTACAATAGGTCATGCCGTCATGCCTCTGAACAATGTCCACCATTTCCCTCCTTCCTCTATTTCCTTGGCTACTTCTCTAGCACAATAGGAAGGAGGTCTCACAGTAGGAAACCCCCATATTTTATAGTAGCTTTTTGGCTCCATTTCCCAAATATTTTCACTGACCAGTCTAGATGACTTAGCTTTCTAAGATACCACTTGTGTACCGTCTCTTAAAATGACTCTTCATAGGACTTCCCTGGTGGCCAGTGGCTACATTCCATGTTCCCAGTGTAGGGGGACTGGGTTCGATCCCTGGTCAGAGAACTAGATCCCACATGCTGCAGCTAAGACCCAGCAAAACCAAAATTAAATATTTTGAAAAGATATTCTTCACTATTATCTGCATCCAGTTTGCTCCTTTGCTGCTCACTGTCTTCCACAATATGAATGCACCTCCTCACCTTCTCTGTCTCTGCAGAGCGTTTCCCTTACCACAGTATGGACTGGGAATCAGAAAACATGGGGTCTAAACTTGGCTCTACCACATACATGCTGAGTCACAGGGATGGTTCTTTTAAGTTTTCTCAGCTACTTTATCTGCAAAATGGACATAGTAAAATCCAGGGTTATTTGCGACATTCAAATGAAAATTAGCACAAATTTGAAGCCTAAAGTGCAACAGAGACATGAGCTAATGGAACGATGTCAAACTCGCTCTCTACCCCCAATGCTATCTGCATTGATGCAGTGCAGCTTTCTCTGCTTCTTCACAAAAAGACTGTAGAATGCTAACTACTAACACAGCATTGTAAGACAAATAACTCCGTATTCAGAATGTCTGAGAGAGTTGTTTTCTCTGTTAAATTTTTAAAAGAAAGAGAAGTTTAAAAGGGACATGAGAAAGATTTTCTGTAGGATCACTGTTATTCAGAATCTGGCAGGATAAATCTTTCTAAAGAAGAAAGGGAAGCTAAGAAGGGACAGAAGAGATGAGATAAGAAAAAGAAGCAGTTTGATACAGTAAAGATAACATTTTATAATCCAACACCAGCCCTGGTTTTGACTTTTGAATGAATCAGCTGGCTGAGAACTTTCTGATCCAAAACAAGGCAAGATGCCAGCTGGCAAGTCTAGAGACTGAATGCAAAGATCCTCCTAGTTCTATAAAAAGGTTTTAATAAGAAACATGCATTTAATTTATTACAGAACAAGGAAGGAAAGATCTGATCATGCAGTCCTACAGTATTTGCTAGAAATTATATGTTTAAAGGCCTACAAGGTGAAAATTTTGACATATACAAGGAATTTTGACTTCATGCCTTGCTCACTGCACTGCAGATGTTTTTTACTTGTTTCTCAGTTTGCTTGCTTTTTTGCATCCAAAATGGTGTGACGCTAACCTAGCAGCAGGATGTGGGATCAACTCTGGCGAATGAAACTCTCTCGTTCAAAACAATGTCGGTAACATCTCTAGGCATTTGTATCCAGGGAGGGGTAGGTCAGGGGTAAGCAATGAAGAACTTAAATATACTTAAGCACAATTTGTGGATACTGGGGAGCCTTATACTCATCATTGACTAATTTTAGCCTATTTACTTAATCCTCAAATCAATTTTAACAACATTAAGATATTAGAATATTAGATGCCACATTACAGGTTCTGTAAGAAATATGCCCAATGGAGCAAATCAAGGAGAATGCCGCACATTTCATAATTTTATACTAAGCAGTCAAGTTTTCATTCTGGTAGGTCATTTGATTCTCTGCAGGTGGCTACGCCTGCCTCTAAAGAGAGAGCCCAGAGTCACATGTTACACAAATGAAATGCGATTATCTTTGTGGGTAGCATCGTACGATTTGGAACAAGTCTTTAGGTCTAATATAAAGATCCTTCAAATAAATCATCCAGCTAAGCTTCTGTGGACCCCAAACTCCTAATTTAAAAATGTTGATAAATGAAGTACCTCTTTAGTTAATAAATGAAGTATCTCTTTAGTTATCCTTTGTCAGCAACATTCATTTTAATGGAAAGTGAGTTTACAGGGTTACATGATTGAACTACTGAGCCAAGTCAGTGTTGGCAAATGATGGGCTAAATTATTGATGTTACACACTAATGAATTCTGATGAGAAATAAAACACAGACATTACGTTTCAAGTGGTTCATAATTATTTTTGTACTTTAAAAGCAATTTTATTCTTTTTTCAAATCATACTGGTTCTGTAAAACAAAAACATAGTTAGTGATTATACTAAAATTATTGAGTTTGTGGCAAAAAAAATGCTCTTGCAAGTTTTCATTTCTATGAAGATAATGTTATTCACACTAGGTTTCTGCTTTCCTTATATACTTCTGGGAAAAGATAATTAAATTAAATGTCTAAATTTTAAAACCAGTGTCTTTAAATAAGATAATCTGCTTTGCAGCCATGGTTAGCATCTCAATAGATGTGTTTATAATCTATGATATGTCTATCAGCACATTTACTGGAGCTGTGTTGAAATACCATAATTATTTCAGGTAATAACGAATATGGAGGGACTTCCAGGAAGCAGCTCTGTTTTAGTAACGAAGTTATCTTTGTTTTTAGTAACAAGGTGCTACAGAGTAAAGTGTGTATTATAAAATGATAGATGTTTGACAGTCACAACCTGATGGTGATAACTAAAGCAGACTCATACTCAGATAAGGAACACAGAGGTCTATACCTACCATAAGGTAATGACAGTGTCCTTTAGTTGTTTCCTTATGACTTAACTGTCTCAGACTTAACTGCATCGATCTGTGCTCATCCTTCTTTCTGGTGAACGACTCAGACAAAGTCTCAATTTGAAGAGATCTTGTTTAGTCTCTTAGTTGTGTCTGACTCTCTGTGACCCCATGGACTGTAGCCAGCCAGGCTCCTCTGTCAATGGAATTGTCTAGGCAAGAATACTGGAGTCGGTTGCCATTTCCTCCTCCAGGGAATCTTCCCAACCCAGGGACTGTGTCTCCTGCTTGGCAGGCAGATTTTTTTTTTTTTTTTTTTAACTGCTGAATCACCTGGGAAGCCAGAGAGACCTGAGACTGATTTTTAATTAAGAGACATGAGAGGCAGAAATTATAGTTGACGAGGTGTTAGCTCAAAGACTCATCACATGCTGCTCGTGAATCTGTGGACAAGTCCCTCAGCTTCTCTGCCAGCTCAGCTACCAAAGCCTTGAATAAAGCCACAGGTCCTCCTCTCCAACCAGTGAAGGCTATGGTAACTCCCAAATCAGGTAGGCTGTGAAACTGAAACCTACTTTGTAAACATGAGGTAAGTTTACTTCCTCATGTTTTAAGCCCAGGTTTGCTTGGTGATTCATTTTAGAGAATCACCAGAACTAATTGGGAGACTATTTCCTTTACTGACTGAAGGATATGACACAGGGCATGGGGTTAGGAGAGTTTTCAAGTCAAGGTTTGGTCAACATCTCGACTATTACTCTGTTACAATACGTGTAGATCATCACAAAGATGAAAATCCAAAGGTATTAACCAAACTTCTCTCATCATCTTGGACTGAGGTAGGAGATACAATGCACTTAAAATACAATGTACTTTAGTTCTCACTTGATGTATACTTTATATGAAATTTTAAAAAGTGGGACTTGTTTATCTTAATTCTAGAACATCTTATTCCTAACTGAAAGGTTTCTGAGTCATTTTCTTCATACTCATAGTTCTCCTCTTTATCTATGATGGACTTGGCACTATTTGTAAATAATAAATATACTACAAATTTTACCTTTTTTTGCATTAAAATTGTTAATCCTAGTATTTTCCCCCTCATTATAACTGCTCTGTTCATTGTTCTATAATCGTGATACTTTTGGATGAAAAATCATGTGTCTGGGTTAATCTCACATCAAAGTAGCATCATTATATAATGATGATGCTAAGTTGTATGAAAAATACCTACTGGATATGCTCCATTAGTCACTAATTTTCAAACTTAAAGTTCTGTCTTTGAAAAACTCCTCTCCTCCACATTACTGACATGACTCTTCCACTTGAAAAATGTACTGCCTGTATAAAGTGAATTAAAAAAAAATACAAACTCTGGGTATTATTTTGTGTAAGTCCATGAAAAAATCAGAACACATAAAAACGTATGGCTTTTAACATAAACAATCCTGAATATGCTATTTTACTTTAAAATAAAGAATACATTTTGGCTTTAGCATTATTTAACATAATAAATGGAGTAGATAATTTAATTTCATAGAATTCAATATTAACAAATACTTTATTAACCTCCTGAATCTATATAATACTGATATATGTGTGAAATGAATGAATTTCCATTTTGATATCAATATTTGAATTGAGGTTTTCCTTTGTTTATCTTCAAACAGAAGGAAGATCAACTATCATTGTTACCCACAGGCACCAGTGGATGTTGTCAGAGAGAATCTTCCAAATATTTTGAGAGATGAAAGGGTCATAAGGCCAATATTATATGTAACAAAGTGTTAGTCGCTCAGGCCTGAGTGACTCAGTGTGACCTCATGGACTGTAGTAGTCCAGGCTTCTCTGTCCATGGGATTTCCCAGGCAAGAATACTGGAGTGCGCTACCATTTCTTTCTCCAGGGGATCTTCCCAACCCAGAGGTTGAACTCACATCTCTTTCATCTCCAGCAGTGCAGGCAGAATCTTTACCAGCTGAGTCACCAGGGAAGCCCATATGTAACAAACAAAACCCCCAAATTAAAGGGCAAAAAGTTATGAACAGAGTGGAAATCACTTGAAGGCAAACAGGAGTATAGAGTCTAGGGGGAATAAAGGAGCTCTTAGACACACTCAGACCAATCACTTGGCAGCCACGTCAACACGAGACAAGAACAATGCTGACTTGGTTATGTTAATGGTCAAGATGAATTTTACTTATTAATTTACTCCACATCTTTATTATAATGCTCCCAGGTACTGTCCTATGTTCTGTAAACTGAAGGCTAAGTTTAGCTGTTAATTAAACAATTGCACTCATCTTCCATGCTGGTAAAGTCATGCTTAAAACTTTGCATGCTAGGTTTCAGCATTATACAAACAAAGGACTTCCAGACATCCAAGCAGGGTTTGGAAAAGGCAGAGGAACCAGAGATCAAATTGCCAGTATTCGCTGGATCTTAGAGAAAGCAAGGGAATTCCAGAAAAACATCTACCCCTGTTTCATTGACTATACTAAAGCCTTTGACTGTGTGGATCATAACAAACTATGGAAAGCTCTTAAAAAGATCGGAATACCAGACCATCTTACCTGTCTCCTTAGAAACCTGTATTTGGGTCAAGAAGCAACAGTTAGAATCCTGTATGAAGAGAGGGAGGGAAAGATGGCGGAGGAATAGGACGGGAAGATCACGTTCTCCCTCACAAATTCCTCAAAAGAACATTTCAACGCCGAGCAAACTCCACAAAACAACTTCGGTAGGCGGGCAGAGGACATCAGGCAACCAGAAAAGCAGACCATTGTCTTCAAAATCAGGTAGGAAAAAATATAAAAGACGAAAAAGGAGACAAAGGAGGTGGGGAGGGAGCTCCGTCCCGGGAAGGGAAGCCCGTCCCGGGAAGGGAATTTTAAGAAGAGAGGTTTCCAAACACCAGGAAACACTCTCCCTGCCGAGTCTGTGGCGAGCCTTGGAAACACAGAGGGCAACATAACAGGAAGGAAAAATAGATAAATAATTAAAACCAAGAGATTACAAGCCCACCAGTAACTCCCCCAGCGGAAAAGCAGCACAGACGCCTGCATCCGCCATTGGGAAGTGGGGGCAGGGCAGGGACGCGCGGGAGGCGCGGGCTGCAGAGCTTTGTAAGAATCGGGCACGAACGCCCCACGCTCCACCAGAACGATCTAACTTGGGCTAGCAAACCAGACTGTGGGATAGCTACCACGCGAAAAGCTCGAACATAAGACACCGCCAGGACCCAGCACAGAACAAAGGACGGAATGGAAAAGCCGGCTGCAGACCATTCCCCGCCGGGGACAGGCAGCCAGAGCCGTAAGGACTGGAAAGGGCAATTGCAGACCCGGAGAGACTTTACTTACCTAACTGCAAGCAGGCTCCTTTGCTAAGACTTCTGGGGGTGCTGGACGGTCGCAGTCTGCCTCACGGGGTGCGCCAGCGGTCCACCCAGAGAGCTGAGCGGCAGCGGCGGAAAAGGTGACAAGCCGCGGCAATTGCGCTCGCCAAACTCCTGAGCTACTCGGACCTGGGAAGGGCACAAAGCGCAGTCCCAGCCACATTTGTGCCTCTGAGGGCTGCCTGAGGGCCGAACCTGAGCGGCTTGGACCGGGGAAGTGCACGCAGCCCAGGGCCGGCCCCAGACGGTTCCCGGCTGAGCATCGTAGAGCCGGAGCGGTTTGTGCGCCGGGAGGAAGGACAGGTCAAGCGGGGCAGAGATACTGTGTACACACAACAGTGCTATTTGTTTGCAGCATCCCCCCTCCCCACAGCGCGACTGAACTAGTGAGCCTAAAAACCAGCAAACAGAAGAAGTTAAACAGAGGGAACCACCTTGGAAGTGAGCCCACACGGCCCATAACATCAGAGAAGAGCCAGATATATTTTTAATTTTTTAATATTTTTAAAATCATTCTTTTTTTTTGCCTTTTGCATTTTTTTCTTTTTTTTCCGAGCTTTTTTTTAATTGTTAAATCATCTATTTCTCCTCTAATTTTTATTTCTATAACCTAGTATTACTATTTTTAAAAAAAAAAGACTTTTTTTTTTTTTAAGGCAAACACCATATATACTCTTTGGATGGTTGTTGGTGTTTTGTTTTGTTTTTTTTGTTTGTTTGTTTGTTTTTTAATAATTCTTTTTTTTCTTTCTTCCTTTTTCCTTCTGCTTTTCTTTAATATTGTATCTTTGAAAATCCAACCTCTACTCCAGATTTTTAATCTTTGTTGTCAATTTTGTACATTTAAAAACCCAAACTTCACTACCCAAGTTTACCTGAGAGCAAGATTACTGGCTTGTCCACTCTCTCCTCCTCTGGCCTCTCCTTTTTCTCCACCAGGTGGCCTCTGTCTCTTTTCTCCCCCATCTCTTCTCTATCCAACTCTGTGAATCTCTGTGAGTTCCAGACGGTAGAGAACACCTAAGGAACTGGTTACTGGCAGGATTTGTCTCTCTCCTACTCATTCCTCTCTCTTATCCTCCTGGTCACCTCTGTCTACTTCCTCCCTCTCCTCTTCCCCGTATAACTCTGTAAATACCTCTGAGCGGTCCAGACTATAGAGCGCACATAAGGAAGTGACTACTGGCTAGCTTGCTCTCTCCTCTCTTGATCTCACCGCATCTCATTCCAGTTACCTCTAATTACCCCTCCATCTTCTCTTCTCCTTGTAACTCAGTGAACCTCTCTGAGTGTCCCTCAAGGTGGAGAAACTTTTCATCTTTAACCTAGATGTTTTATCATCGGTGCTGTATAGATGGAGAAGTCTAGAGGCTACTGTGAAAATAAAACTGAAAACCAGAAGCAGGAAGCTTAAACCCAAAGCCTGAAAACATTAGAGAACTCTTGAATTCAGGGAACATTAAGCAATAGGAGCTCATCAAAAGCCTTCATACCTACACTGAAACCAAGCTCCACCCAAGGGCCAACAAGTTCCAAAACAAGACATACCACGCAAATTCTCCAGCAACACAGGAACACTCCCCTGAGCCTCAATATACAGGCAGCTCAAAATTATCCCAATACCTTTGATGTCTCATAACCCATTACGGGTCACTCCACTGCACTCCAGAGAGAAGAAACCCAGCTCCACCCACCAAAACTCCAACACAAGCCTCCCTAACCAGGAAACCTTGACAAACCACTGATAGAACCCCACCCAAAGTGAGGAAGCTCCATAATAAAGAGAACTCCACAAATTATCAGAATATAAAAAGGCCACGCCAAACGCAGCAATATAACCAAGATGAAGAGACAGAGGAATACTCAGCAGGTAAAGGAACAGGAGAGTTGCCCACCAAATCAAAACAAAAGAGGAAGAAGTAGGGAATCTACCGGAGAAGGAATTCCGAATATTGATAGTGAAAATGATCCAAAATCTTGAAATCAAAATGGAAACACAGATAAATAGCCTAGAGACAAGGATTGAGAAGATGCAAGAAAGGTTTAACAAGGACCTAGAAGAAATAAAAAGAGTCAAAATATAATGAATAACACAATAAATGAGATCAGAAACACTCTGGAGGCAACAAATAGCAGAATAACAGAGGCAGAAGATAGGATTAGTGAAATAGAAGATAGAATGGTAGAAATAAATGAATCAGAGAGGAAACAAGAAAAACGAATTAAAAGAAACGAGGACAATCTCAGAGACCTCCAGGACAATATGAAACGCTCCAACATTCGAATTATAGGAGTCCCAGAAGAAGAAGACAGAAAGAAAGATCATGAGAAAATCCTTGAGGAGATAATAGTTGAAAACTTCCCTAAAATGGGAAGGAAATAATCACCCAAGTCCAAGAAACACAGAGAGTCCCAAATAGGATAAACCCAAGGCGAAACACCCCAAGACACATATTAATCAAATTAACAAAGATCAAACACAAAGAACAAATATTAAAAGCAGCAAGGGAAAACAACAAATAACACACAAGGGGATTCCCATAAGGATAACAGCTGATCTGTCAATAGAAACTCTCCAGGCCAGGAGGGAATGGCAAGACATACTTAAAGTGATGAAAGACAATAACCTACAGCCCAGATTACTGTACCCAGCAAGGATCTCATTCAAATACGAAGGAGAAATCAAAAGCTTTACAGACAAGCAAAAGCTGAGAGAATTCAGCACCACCAAACCAGCTCTCCAACAAATTCTAAAGGATATCCTCTAGACAGGAAACACGAAAGGGTGTATAAACCCGAACCCAAAACAATAAAGTAAATGGCAACGGGATCATACTTATCAATAATTACCTTAAACGTAAATGGGCTGAACGCCCCAACCAAAAGACAAAGACTGGCCGAATGGATACAAAAACAAGACCCCTCTATATGCTGCTTACAAGAGACCCACCTCAAAACAAGGGACACATACAGACTGAAAGTGAAGGGCTGGAAAAGATATACCACGCGAATAGAGACCAAAAGAAAGCAGGAGTGGCAATACTCATATCCGATAAAATAGACTTTAAAACAAAGGCTGTGAAAAGAGACAAAGAAGGCCACTACATAATGATCAAAGGAACAATCCAAGAAGAAGATATAACAATTATAAATATATATGCACCCAATATAGGAGCACCACAATATGTAAGACAAATGCTAACAAGTATGAAAGGGGAAATCAACAATAACACAATAATAGTGGGAGACTTTAATACCCCACTCACACCTATGGACAGATCAACTAAACAGAAAATTAACAAAGAAACGCAAACTTTAAATGATACATTGGATCAGTTAGACCTAATTGATATCTATAGGACATTTCACCCCAAAACAACGAATTTCACCTTTTTTCAAGTGCTCATGGAACCTTCTCCAGGATAGATCACATCCTGGGCCATAAATCTAAACTTGATAAATTCAAAAAAATCGAAATCATTCCAAGCATCTTTTCTGACCATAATGCATTAAGATTAGATCTCAATTACAGGAGAAAAACTATTAAAAATTCCAACATATGGAGGTTGAACAACACACTTCTGAATAACCAACAAATCACAGAAGAAATCAAAAAGAAATCAAAATATGCATAGAAACTAATGAAAATGAAAACACAACAACCCAAAACCTGTGGGACACTATAAAAGCAGTGCTAAGAGGAAAGTTCATAGCAATACAGGCATACCTCAAGAAACAAGAAAAAGTCAAATAAATAACCTAACTCTACAACTAAAGCAACTAGAAAAGGAAGAGTTGGAGAACCCCAGAGTGAGTAGAAGGAAAGAAATCTTAAAAATTAGGGCAGAAATAAATGCAAAAGAAACAAAAGAGACCATAGCAAAAATCAACAAAGCCAAAAGCTGGTTCTTTGAAAGGATAAATAAAATTGACAAACCATTAGCCAGACTCATCAAGAAGCAAAGAGAGAAAAATCAAATCAATAAAATTAGAAATGAAAATGGAGAGATCACAACAGACAACACAGAAATACAAAGGATCATAAGAGACTACTATCAGCAGTTGTATGCCAATAAAATGGACAACGTGGAAGAAATGGACAAATTCTTAGAAAAGTACAATTTTCCAAAACTGAACCAGGAAGAAATCGAAAATCTTAACAGACCCATCACAAGCACGGAAATTGATACTGTAATCAGAAATCTTCCAGCAAACAAAAGCCCAGGTCCAGATGGCTTCACAGCTGAATTCTACCAAAAATTTCGAGAAGAGCTAACACCTATCCTACTCAAACTCTTCCAGAAAATTGCAGAGGAAGGTAAACTTCCAAACTCATTCTATGAGGCCACCATCACCCTAATACCAAAACCTGACAAAGATGTCACAAAAAAGAAAACTACAGGCCAATATCTCTGATGAACATAGATGCAAAAATCCTCAACAAAATTCTAGCAATCAGAATCCAACAACACATTAAAAAGATCATACACCATGACCAAGTGGGCTTTATCCCAGGGATGCAAGGATTCTTCAATATCCGCAAATCAATCAATGTAATTCACCACATTAACAAATTGAAAATAAAAACCATATGATTATCTCAATAGATGCAGAGAAGGCCTTTGACAAAATTCAACATCCATTTATGATAAAAACTCTCCAGAAAGCAGGAATAGAAGGAACATACCTCAACATAATAAAAGCTATCTATGACAAACCCACAGCAAACATTATCCTCAATGGTGAAAAATTGAAAGCATTTCCCTAAAGTCAGGAACAAGACAAGGGTGTCCACTTTCACCGCTACTATTCAACATAGTTCTGGAAGTTTTGGCCACAGCAATCAGAGCAGAAAAAGAAATAAAAGGAATCCAAATCGGAAAAGAAGAAGTAAAACTCTCACTGTTTGCAGATGACATGATCCTCTACATGGAAAACCCTAAAGACTCCACCAGAAAATTACTAGAGATCATCAATGAATATAGTAAAGTTGCAGGATATAAAATCAACACACAGAAATCCCTTGCATTCCTATACACGAATAATGAGAAAGTAGAAAAAGAAATTAAGGAAACAATTCCATTCACCATTGCAACGAAAAGAATAAAATACTTAGGAATATATCTACCTAAAGAAACTAAAGACCTATATATAGAAAACTATAAAACACTGATGAAAGAAATCAAAGAGGACACTAATAGATGGAGAAATATACCATGTTCATGGATTGGAAGAATCAATATAGTGAAAATGAGTATACTACCCAAAGCAATTTACAAATTCAATGCAATCCCTATCAAGCTACCAGCCACATTTTTCACAGAACTAGAACAAATCATTTCAAGATTTGTATGGAAATACAAAAACCTCGAATAGCCAAAGCAATCTTGAGAAAGAAGAATGGAACTGGAGGAATCAACTTGCCTGACTTCAGGCTCTACTACAAAGCCACAGTCATCAAGACAGTATGGTACTGGCACAAAGACAGACATATAGATCAATGGAACAAAATAGAAAGCCCAGAGATAAATCCACACACATATGGACACCTTATCTTTGACAAAGGAGGCAAGAATATACAATGGAGTAAAGACAATCTCTTTAACAAGTGGTGCTGGGAAAACTGGTCAACCACTTGTAAAAGAATGAAACTAGATCACTTTCTAACACCGCACACAAAAATAAACTCAAAATGGATTAAAGATCTAAATGTAAGATCAGAAACTATAAAACTCCTAGAGGAGAACATAGGCAAAACACTCTCAGACATAAATCACAGCAGGATCCTCTATGATCCACCTCCCAGAATTCTGGAAATAAAAGCAAAAATAAACAAATGGGATCTAATTAAAATTAAAAGCTTCTGCACAACAAAGGAAAATATAAGCAAGGTGAAAAGACAGCCTTCTGAATGGGAGAAAATAATAGCAAATGAAGCAACTGACAAACAACTAATCTCAAAAATATACAAGCAACTTCTGCAGCTCAACTCCAGAAAAATAAACGACCCAATCAAAAATGGGCCAAAGAACTAAATAGACATTTCTCCAAAGAAGACATACGGATGGCTAACAAACACATGAAAAGATGCTCAACATCACTCATTATTAGAGAAATGCAAATCAAAACCACAATGAGGTACCACTTCACACCAGTCAGAATGGCTGCGATCCAAAAATCTGCAAGCAATAAATGCTGGCGAGGGTGTGGAGAAAGGGAACCCTCCTACACTGTTGGTGGGAATGCAAACTAGTACAGCCACTATGGAAAACAGTGTGGAGATTCCTTAAAAATTGCAAATAGATCTACCTTATGACCCAGCAATCCCACTGCTGGGCATACACACCGAGGAAACCAGAATTGAAAGAGACACATGTACCCCAATGTTCATCGCAGCACTGTTTATAATAGCCAGGACATGGAAACAACCTAGATGTCCATCAGCAGATGAATGGATAAGAAAGCTGTGGTACATATACACAATGGAGTATTACTCAGCCGTTAAAAAGAATTCATTTGAATCAGTTCTGATGAGATGGATGAAACTGGAGCCGATTATACAGAGTGAAGTAAGCCAGAAAGAAAAACACCAATACAGTATACTAACACATATATATGGAATTTAGGAAGATGGCAATGACGACCCTGTATGCAAGACAGGGAAAGAGACACAGATGTGTATAACGGACTTTTGGACTCAGAGGGAGAGGGAGAGGGTGGGATGATTTGGGAGAATGACATTCTAACATGTATACTATCATGTGAATTGAATCGCCAGTCTATGTCTGACGCAGGATGCAGCATGCTTGGGGCTGGTGCATGGGGATGACCCAGAAAGATGTTATGGGGAGGGAGGTGGGAGGGGGGTTCATGTTTGGGAATGCATGTAAGAATTAAAGATTTTAAAATTTAAAAAAAAAAAAAATAAAATAAAATCAGTTCATTTTCTTTCAAAAAAAAAAAAAAAAAAAAAAAAAAGAATCCTGTATGAAACAACTGTTGGTTCAGGATTGACAAAGGAGTACGACAGGGCTGTCTGCTAACACCCTGTTTGTTTAAACTATATGCTGAGCACATCATGTGAAATATTAGGCTGGATGAGTTACAAGCTGGAGT
This sequence comes from Ovis aries, assembly GCF_016772045.2. NCBI lineage: Eukaryota > Metazoa > Chordata > Mammalia > Artiodactyla > Bovidae > Ovis > Ovis aries. The sequence continues at coordinate 24,502,189 of NC_056076.1, read as the reverse complement.
CAAGATTGGTGGGAGAAACATCAAAAACCTGAGATATGCAGATAATACCACTCTAATGGCAGAGTGTGAAGAGGAATGAAATAATCTCTTGATGAGTGTAAAGGAGAAGAGTGAAAAAGCTGACTTAAACCATTAAAAGAACTAAGATCATGGCATCCATCCCCATTGCTTCATGGCAAATAGAAGGGTAACAGGTGGAAGCAGTGACAGATTTTCTTTTGTTGGGCTCTAAAATCACTGCGGATGGTGACTGCAGCCATGAAATCAGAAGATAATTGCTTCTTGGCAGGAAAAATTATGACAAACCTAGACAATGTGTTTAAAATCAGAGACATCACGCTGATGACAAAGGTCCATATAGTCAAGGCTATGGTCTTCCCTGTGGTCAGGTAGGGTGGTGAGAACTAAGCTGTAAAGAAGGCAGAACACAAAAGAATTGATGCCTTTGAACTGTGGTGCTGGAGAAGACTCCTGAGAGTCCTTTGGACAGCAAGGAGATCAAACCAGTCAAGTAAACCAACCCTGAATACTCACTGGAAGGACTGATGCTGAAGCTGAAGCTCCAGTATTATGGTCACCTGATGCAAACAGCCAACTCATTGGAAAAGTCCCTAGTGCTCGGAAACATTGATGGCAGAAGAAGAGGGTGACAGAGGATTAGATGGCTGGATAACATCACTGATGCAATGGGCATGAATTGGGCAAACTCTGGGAGATGGTGAGGGTTGGGGAGACCTGGTGTGCTGCAGTCCCTTGGGTCTCAAAGGGTCAGATACGACTGGGCAAATGAACAACAACAACAAAAAAAATAGAAATACTCCCTGAGTTGGGCCCACTGGAGATCTGGCCCTGATTCCTCTCTGACCTTCTGTACTCTTCTCTATCAGAGCCCTATGATCCACCAAACTATTCTGATTTTACCTGAAGGGAACTAGTCAAGCTTCATGCCCTTTGAATTGCCAATTACACCACAAAGGGCAAGTTTCTGTGAACTTTTAAAATTCCGTTCAAAATACTCTCTACTTTTTTTGTGTGTAATTCATTTTTTGACCCACATGATTAAAATTATGTGAATTAATTTCCAAATATTGGGGGCATTTTTCCTGTATCTTTTAAGGATTGACTTCTAATAATTTCATTATGATAGGTCAACACTTTGTACACTATTTCAATCCTTTTAAATTTATTAATACTTGTTCTATGACAGTATATCTGCATATAGTCTAAATGTGAAATATTCCTTTGTACTTTAAAACAATGCATATTCCAGCTCTTGTTGAATGGGTTACTTTATAAATGTCAAATTGGTCAAGTTGGTTGGCAGCATTGTTCAATTTTTCCATATTATTACTGATTTTCTGTCTGTATGTTCTATCAATTCCCAAGAGAGGAGCATTGAAATTAACTATGGTTAGGCATCTTTTTATATCTAAGTTTTTTCTTAAATGTTTGCCTTTTGTATTTGAAATTTTCTTATTAGATCTACATACCCATTTATGATTTTTATATGTGCCGATCCTTTCTCTTAATGAAATGTCCTTCTTGATGCCTGGTAATATTTCTAGTTGTGAAGTTTAATTTATCTAATATTAATGTAGCCTCTCCAACTGCATTATGTTTGGTGTAGCACTGCATGCCTTTTTCCATGCTTATATTTTAACCTATCAGTGACTTCATATTTAAAGTGTATCATTTACAGATAATTACTTTTCAGTCTTGTATCTTTACTTAATGTGATGCATCTGTTTTTAATTGTTTTTTAGTCCATTTATATTTAATATGTTAGATTCAGGTGTACGGACTTGTTATTTTTACTGGATAGAGAATTGGATTCATTTTTTTTTTCTTTCACCAGTTTAAACATATTCTCCTATGTCTTCTAGTGTCCCTTGTTTCTGATAAGATATTAGAGGCAATTTTAAAATTTCCTTTCATTTGGCTGCTTTTAGATTTTATCTGTATCATTAGTTTTACTTTTAGTTTTTAGACACTGACTACAGTGTACCTAGGTATGACTTTTATGCACATATCTTTTGTGGGGTGTTTCTTTGAGTTTATTTGGCTCTGTAATTCATGTTTTTTTTTCAAAAAATGACATTATTATTATACTTTTTTATAGTTCAAGTGCACCCCCAACTAGTTTTAAACTAACGCCATGAGAGAAATACCTAAGAAGCACCTGCTGAAATTATAGAACTTGGTCAAGAGTTATTTACTGAATGTTCAATACATTCTTGGAATATCACATCTAAATTACTCAGTCTGTTATTTGCAGCTTTATTTAAGACTTTATTTTCTCTCTTATCTTTCATTATCTTCCTCTCGGATGATCTCAGTAACAGACACAGATAATTACCACAATATGGTGGTTAAGAGTACGTACTCTGTAGGCAAACAGTGTGGATTTCAATCCTGTCTCTCCTATTAGCTGTGTGATCATGGGCAAAAGATATAACTTCTACATGCTTCAGTTTTCTCTTTCATAAAATGGAGAGACTATGATTCAGAACAGTTCATTCACTCAGCCATGTCTGACTCTTTGCAACTCCATGGACCGCAGCACGCCAGGTCTTCATGCCCATCACCAACTCCTGGAATTTATTCAAACTCATGTCCATTGAGTCAGTGATGCCATCCAATCATCTCATCCTCTGTCATCCATTTCTCCTCCAGCCTTCAGCCTTGCCCAGCATCAGGGTCTTTTCAAATGAGTCACTTCTTTGCATCAGGTGGCCAGGTATTGGAATTTCATCTACAGAATCAGTCCTTCCAATGAATATTCAGGACTGATTTCCTTTAGGATGGAATGGATGTATCTCCTTGCAGTCCAAGTGACTCTCAAGATTCTTCTTCAACACCACAGTTCAAAAGGATCAATATTCAGTGTTCAGCTTTCTTTATAGTCCAACTCTCACATCCATACATGACTACTGGAAAAACCATAGCTTTGACTACTTTGCCTTTGTTGGCAAAGTAATGTCTCTGCTTCTTAATACACTGTCTAGGTTGGTCATAACTATTCTTCCAAGCAGCAAACGTCTTTTAATTTCATGGCTGCAGTTACCATCTGCAGTGATTTTGGAGCCCAAGAAAATAAAGTCTGTCACTGTTTCTACTGTTTCCCAATTATTTGTCATGAAGATATGGGACCAGATGCCATGATCTTAATTTTCTGATTGGTGAGTTTAAATCAGCTTTTTCACTCTCCTCTTTCACTTTCATCAGGAGGCTCATTAGTTCTTCTTCTTTCCATCATATGGATGGTACCATCTGCACATCTGAGGTTATTGATATTTCTCTAAGCAATCTTGATTCCAGCTTGTTTCCTCCAGTCCAGCATTTCTCCTGATGTACACTGCATATAAGTTAAATAAGCATGGTGACAATATACAGCCTGACATACTCCTTTCCCTATTTGGAAGCAATCTGTTATTCCATGTCCAGTTCTAACTGTTGCTTCTTGACCTGCATACAGATTTCTCAGGAGGCAGGTCAGGTGGTCTGGTAGTCTCATCTCTTGAAGAATTTTCCACAGTTTGTTGTAATCCACACAGTCAAAGATTTTGGCATAGTCAATAAAGCAGAAATAGATATTTTTCTGGAACTCTTTTTCTTTTTCGATAATCCAATGGATGTTGGCAATTTGATCTCTGGTTCCTCTGCCTTTTCCAAATCCATCTTGAACATCTGGAAGTTCACTGTTCATGTACTGTTGATGACCGACTTGGAGAATTTGAGCTACACTTTAATAGTATGTGAGATGAGTGAAATTGTGTGGTAGTTTGAGCGTTCTTTGGCATTGCCTTTCTTCGGGATTGGAATGAAAACTGACCTTTTCCAGTCCTGTGGCCACTGCTGAGTTTTCCAAATTTGCTGGCATATTGAGTGCAGCACTTTCACATCATCATCCACAGCATCATCTTATAGAATCTGAAACAGCTCAACTGGGATTCCATCACCTCCACTAGCTTTGTTCATAGGGATGCTTCCTAAGGCCCAATTGACTTCACATTTCAGGATGTCTGGCACTAGGTGGGTGATCACATCATCGTAGTTATCTGGGTCATGAAAATCTTTTTTGTATAGTTCTTCTGTGTATTCTTGTCACCTCTTTAATATCTTCTGCTTCTGTTAGTTCCATACCATTTTCATCCTTTATTGTGCCCATCTTTTCATGAAATGTTCCCTTGGTATCTCTAATTTTCTTGAAGAAATCTCTCAGTTCAGTTCAGTTCAGTCGCTCAGTCGTGTCTGACTCTTTGCGACCCCTTGAATCGCAGCATGCCAGGCCTCCCTGTCCATCACCAACTCCCGGAGTTCACTCAGACTCACATCCATCGAGTCAGTGATGCCATCCAGCCATCACATCCTCTGTCGTCCTCTTCTCCTCCTGCCCTCAATCCCTCCCAGCATTAGAGTCTTTTCCAATGAGTCAACTCTTCGCATGAGGTGGGCAAAGTATTGGAGCTTCAGCTTTAGCATCAGTCCTTCCAAAAACACCCAGGACTGATCTCATTTAGAATGGACTGGTTGGATCCCCTTGCAGTCCAAGGGACTCTCAAGAGTCTTCTCCAACACCACAGTTCAAAAGCATCAGTTCTTCGGCACTCAGCTTTCTTCACAGTCCAACTCTCATATCCATACATGACCACTGGAAAATCCATAGCCTTGACTAGACAGACTTTTGTTGGCAAAGTAATGTCTCTGCTTTTGAATATGCTATCTTGGTTGGTCATAACTTTCCTTCCAAGGAGTAAGCGTCTTTTAATTTCATGGCTGCAATCACCATCTAGTGATTTTGGATTCCCCCCAAATGAAGTCTGACATGCTTTCCACTGTTTCCCCATCTATTTCCCATGAAGTGATGGGACCAGATGCTATGATCTTAGTTTTCTGAATGTTGAGCTTTAAGCCAACTTTTTCACTCTCCTCTTTTACTTTTATCAAGAGGCTTTTTAGTTCCTTTTTAGTTCCTTTCTGCTATAAGGGTGGTGTCATCTGCATATCTGAGGTGATTGATATTTCTCCTGGCAATCTTGATTCCAGCTTGTGCTTCTTCCAGCCCAGTGTTTCTCATGATGTACTCTGCATAGAAGTTAAATAAGCAGGGTGAAAATATACAGCCTTGGCGTCCTCTTTTCCTATTTGGAACCAGTCTGTTGTTCCATATCCAGTTCTAACTGTTGCTTCCTGACCTGCATATTGGTTTCTCAAGAGGCAAGTCATGTGGTCTGGTATTCCTATCTCTTTCAGAATTTTCCACAGTTTATTGTGATCTACACAGTCAAAGGCTTTGGCATAGTCAATAAAGCAGAAGTAGATGTTTTCCTGGACCTCTCTTGCTTTTATGATGATCCAGAAGATGTTGGCAATTTGATCTCTGATTCCTCTGCCTTTTCTAAAACCAGCTTGAACATCTGTAAGTTCACAGTTCATGTACTGCTGAAGCCTGGCTTGGAGAATTTTGAGCATTACTTTACTAGCATGTGAGATGAGTGCAATTGTGCGGTAGTTTGAGCATTCTTTGGCATTGCCTTTCTTTGGGATTGGATCTCTAGTCCTTCCCATTCTCCTGTTTTCCTCTATTTCTTTGCATTGATCACTGAGGAAGGGTTTCTTATCTCTCCTTGCTATTCTTTGGAACTCTGCATTAAAATGGGTAGATCTTTCCTTTTCTCCTTTGCCCTTCGAGTCTCTTCTTTTCTCAGCTATTTGTAAGGCCTCCTCAGACAACCATTTTGCCTTTTTTCATTTCTTTTTCTTGGGTATGGTTTTGATTCCCACCTCCTGTACAACATCATGATCTCTGTCCATAGTTCATCAGGCCCTCTGTCAATCAGATCTAGTCCCTTAAATCTATTTGTCAGGTCCACTGTATAATCGTAAGGGATTTAATTTAGGTCATACCTGAATGGTCTAGTGGTTTCCCCTACTTTCTTCAATTTAAGTCTGAATTTGGCAATATGGAGTTCATGATCTGAGCCACAGTCAGCTCCTGGTCTTATTTTTGCTGACTGTAGAGAGTTTCTCCATCTTTGGCTGTAAAGAATATAATCAATCTGATTTTTGTATTGACGATCTGGTGATGTCCGTGTGTAGAGTCTTCTCTTGTGTTGTTGGAAGGGGGTGTTTGCTATGACCAGTGCATTCTCTTGGTGAAACTCTATTAGCCTCTGACCTGTTTTGTAGTCCATGGCCAAATATGTCTGTTATTTCAGGTATCTCTACTTCCTACTTTTGCACTCCAGTCCCCTATAATGGAAAGGATATCTTTTTTGGGTGTTCGTTCTAGAAGGTCTTGTAGGTCTTCATAGAGCCATTCAGCTTCATTTTTTTCAGCATTACTGGTCAGGGCATAGACTTGGATTACTGTGATATCGAATGGTTTGTCTTGGAAATGAACAGAGATCATTGTGTCATTTTGAGATTGCATCCAAGTACTGTGTTTCAGACTCTTTTGTGGACTATGATGGCTACTCCATTTCTTCTAAGGGATTCTTGCCCACAGTAGTAGATATAATGGTCATCTGAGTTAAATTCACCCATTCCAGTCCATTTTAGTTTGCTGATTCCTAAAATGTTGATGTTCACTCTTGCCATCTCCTGTTTGACCACTTCTGATTTGCCTTGATTCATGGACCTGACATTCCAGGTTCCTATGCAATATTGCTCTTTACAGCATTGGACTTTACTTCCATTACCAGTCACATCCACAATGGGTGTTGTTTTCCTTTGGTCCATCATTTTATTCTTTCTGGAGTTATTTCTCTACTGATACCCAGTAGCATCTTGGGCACCTACCGACCTGGGGAGTTCATCTTTCAGTGTCCTATCTTCTTGCCTTTGCATACTGTTCATGGGGTTCTCAAGGCAAGAATACTGAAGTGGTTTGCTATTCCCTTCTCCAGTGGACCACATTTTGTCAGAATCCTCCACTATGACATGTCCATTTGGGTGGCCCTACACAGCATGGCTCATAGTTTCATTGAGTTAGACAGGGCTAACTCTGGTTCATGTGATCAGATTGGTTAGTTTTCTGTGATTGTGGTTTTCAGTCTGTCTGCCCTCTGATGGAGAAGGATAAGGGGGGGGGGAACTGGGTTGTTCTGATTGTCGGGGCCATCCTCAGTAAATCTTTAATCCAATTTTCTGTTGATGGGCAGGGTTGTGCTCCTTCCCTGTTGTTTGACCTGAGGCTATGGTGGAGGTAACAAAGATAATGTTGACCTCCTTCAAAAGGTCCCATGCACACACTGCTGCACTCAGTGCCCCCAACCATGCAACAGGCCACTGCTGACCCATGCCTCCATTGGAGACTCTTGGACTCTCACGGGCAAGTCTGGGTCAGTCTCTTATGGGGTCATTGTTTCTTTCTCCTGGTTCCTGGTTTCACAAGTTTTAGTCTGTGCCCTCCAAGAATCTGTTTCCCAGTCTCCTGTAAATTTTGGTGGCTCTATGGTGGGGTTAATGGCCACCTCCTCCCAGAGGGCTTGCCATAGCCATGTCTACTGCACTTAGAGCCCCTGCCCCTGTAGCAGTCCACTGCTGACCCATACCTCTGCAGGAGACACTCAAACAGAATTCTGGCTCAGTCTCTGTGGGGTCTCTAGGTCCTGGTGTGCACAAGGTTTGTTTGAGCACACTGAGCGTCTCAGGCAGGTATGGGGTTCATCAAAAAGCTACAAACATTAAATGCTGGAGAGTATGTGCAGGAAAAGGAACCCTCCTGCACAGTTGGTAGGGTTATAAGTTGGTACAGTCACTATGAAGAATAATATGGAGGTTCCTTAAAAAACTAAAAATGTAGATGGCATATGATCCAGTGATCCCAGTCCTGGGTATATATCTGGAGAAAATATAATTAAAAAACATACATGCACCCCAGTGTTCACAGCAGCACTATTTACAGTAGCCAAAACATGGAAGCAACTTAATTGTCCAGTGAGAGTTGAATGGATAGAGATGCGGTACATATGCACAATGGAATATCACTTGGCCATTACAAAGAATGCAATAATGCCATTTGCAGCAATATGGATGGACCTAGAAATTATCATCCTAAGTGAAGTATGTCAAAGATTGATATTGTCTGATATCACTTATATGTGGAATCTAAAAAAATAACACAAATGAACTTATTAACAAAAACAGCAGTAGACTCACAGACAAGGAAAAGAAACGTGTGCTTACCAAAGGCGAAAGGGCAGGGTGGGATAAATTAAGAGCTTGGGATTAAAATAGACATGCTACTCTGTAAAGAATAGTTAGCCAACAAGGAACTACTGTATAACACAGGCAACTATACTCAATATTGTATAATAATCTATAATGGGAAAGAATCTAAAAAGGAATACATGTATATATATATACACACACACATTCATATGTATATATAACTGAATCGCCTTGCTGTGTACCTGAAATTAACTCAACATCGTAAACCTTTGAACAATTGAAAGTAAACTATATTTTAATAAAAATTAGAAAAAAACCCAAAAAATATAAAAGTATACTTTTAATGTAGAAAGAAAGCAAAAAAATCCACCCCAAAGGTAAGGGTATAGAAGAAGCCAACTCATAAGTTCTCTTTCACCTACAGTTTTCTAGCTTTGAATTGACTTTTGGCAACAGGCATTTATTTCTTAGCTACAGTAAGCCTTGGATGAAGGTGGAATGCTGATTTTACATTTAACAGAAGATACTGGTTAAAATGTATTAATAGTTCATTATCTGCATGTTTATTTTAGAATATTTATTAATTCTCTTTTTAGTTTATGTGTTTATGCATACTTTAATGATTGAGGCAAGAATCATTAAAGGATGTAAAGTCAACCAAGAATTTCTTTTGACACATTACATGTCTAGATGTGTTGTGTACCTATCTGGATCAATATTTTCTCGAATTCCTGCATTTGGAATGATGTCAAACATGGTGTTGCAAGTTCTAAAGGTGGAAAGACTAGAGAGTATAACTGCTTCTGTGATGAATTGATTTTGGCAAATTTTGGTAGGAATTTGTTGCATTTTTGGAAGCACCTTACAGCAGTATCAGGGACAAAAGAGAAGAGAGTTCAAGTTGCAAATTGTTGACTGTGTACAGAGCATGTTGCATACATCATCTCATCCAATTCTCACGGCCACTCTTGGGCATATGCTGTTTATACGTTTTTCACATCTCAGGTTATACCTCCAAATGAGCAGTCAAACAACTCACCGACCCACCTACCCTAAAACAAACTCTGATATTCAAGCAATTAAGTCAATATTTCCAGTTCAACACAGAGAGAGATTCAACAAATAAAAATGGTTACCTTTTAAAACTATTTTGAGCTATTATTACACAAGTAATAAGTCAAAATGCACTGCTAAAAATGCACTGTTTCAGTACCTCTGCTGTCATTTCATATACCCTTTACCTATTTTAATTTTTTGTTAGTACACAGCTTCACTATAACTTTAACCTGTTTACTGTCTTGTTTTCGCCATTGAAATGTAAGTTCATAAGGATAAGAAATGTTATCTGTTTTGCTATTATTGTATCTTTGTTAATGAAAATATTTTTTGTTTTTGGTAGTCAAATTTAACAATATTTTTCTTAGTGATTTTCTTCCCTCATTTAAGAAGGCCTCTTTTTTTCTTCAGGAAATAACTTTTTATTTTATATTAGAGCATAGTTGATTACCAATGTTGTGTTAGTTTCAGGTATACAGCAAAGTGATTCAGTTATACATAAACATGTGTCTATTTTCAAATTCTTTTCTCATTTAGGTTGTTACATAATACTGAGCAGAGATCCTTGTGCTACACAGTAGGTCCTTGTTGGTTATCCACTTAAATATAGCAGTGTGTACATGCCATACCCAAACTCCCTAACTATCCCTTCCCCCCATAACCATACATTTGCTCTCTAGAGAAGAAGGCCTTTGTTGCCTCAATACTACTCAGTAGGCTGTATTTTTAAAAAGATACTATAAAATTTTTAATGCTTATTCTAAAATTTATATAAACAAACATAATCTATTTTACTTTGTCCCTCAGATATTTACTTTCATCCCTCAGATAGCTGAGAAGTGAATAATCCACCCTCATCTTATACAATTTGAAATCCTACTTTTATTACATTCTAAATTTCTAATAATCCTGGGGCATTCCTGGATGCTCTATTTCAGGGCATAGCCTCAGGCTTGCTGCCTGTTTTGTAAATGAAATTTTATTGGAACACAGTTCCATCTATTCATATACTATCTTCTAAGGCTTCTTTCCTGCTACAAGGATTGAGTAATTGCAACAAAGACTGAATGTCCTGCAAAGCTTATAATAATTACTAACTGATCCTTGAAAGAAAAAGTTTACCAGTTGCTCTTGTTTTATAGAGCTTTTGATCTACTTCTAAATCAATGTTATGCTGTTTAATTCAACTGATACAGCTTTCTAAAAATATGTGTTGCTATCCAAAGATATAAATTCCTGACTTCAGCAATAATTGTTCTTTAAAAAAAAAAAAAGTCAGGTATTTTTGTGGATGTGTATCTTCCAAAGGCATTTAGAATCACTTTCTCAAGCTTCACTAAAAAATATTGTCTTGAGTTTGAGTATGACTGTATTGAATTTATAGATTTTTCAAATGTGAAATTTTCTTTTAAAATTGGCATTTTCCCAATATGTATAATATTCTTACCCAATATATGTATATGCAATAATATGTATTTAATTTTTAGTTAAGTCTTTGCTTATATCTTTTCAGGCTTGCTTAGATGCTTTCTCTAACAGGTTTAAGCTAACTTTTTGTTAGGGCTTCCCATGTGCATCAGTGGTAAGACTTCAGTTGCTAGTGTAGGAGACACCAGAGACGTGGGTTCGATCCCTGGGTGGGGAAGATCTATGGAGAAGCGAATGGCAACCCCCTCCAGTATTCTTGCCTGGGAAATTCTATACAGAGGAGCCTGGCAGGCTGCAGTTCACAGGGCTGCAAAGATTCAGACATGACTGAGCGCACATTCTTGAGGTGCTTTGCCAGGTTTATTCTTAGGAATGCTAAACCTCAGGCTGCCATTTTAAAGAACTGTCTTATTAACTCTAATGCATTTCTGGTTGATTCTCCTAGATTTTCTAAGAGAAACACCATATTATCAGGCCATAATGATAGTTTTGACCTTTTCCCACACAGTGTACCTCCTATTTTTCTTGACTTACTACTAACGCTTCAGAGCAGTGATGCACAATAATGATAGCCAGGAATCATTACTTTTTTCCTGATTTAAATAAGATGCTTCCAGTAATGTATTACTTAGTACATTTTACTAAGAGAATTTTATTATAAATTCTTTTTGTGACTTTTATTAGAGTAAGTATATGTTGCCTTGATATTAAGTGTTTTCAGCATATATTTAGTAATACAATATTTAAAAATATAAAATATATAATATATCTCTTTTAACCTGTCGTTAAATTAAATTACACTAACATGAGGCTGAGATGGCTGGATGGCATCACTGATTCAACGGACATGGGTTTGGGTAGACTCCGGGAGCTGGTGATGGACAGGGAGGCCTGGCGTGCTGCGGTTCATGGGGTCGCAGAGTCGGACATGATTGAGCAACTGAACTGAACTGAACTGATTTTCTAAAGTTGAATTTCTCTGTTGTTGAACCAAAACTTACAGGTTTTGTTATGTGAAACCCTCATTTTCTTTTAACTTTATAAAGTTCAAGGAGATGTGCTAATATTGTCCATTGTGACTGTAAATGTTTGAAGTTTTCTCTGGCTTCCAGTCAGTTCTCACATTATATATTCTGAACTTATTTTGCCATGTGCATGATGTTCATTAGTGTGGGCCTTCATAAGTTATATGTATATTCTATCAATGTGAAATATCCATGTTTTAGTGTTCTAATTCTTTTTCCTTTTAAGTCTCTCTCTTTTTAAATTGTGTTTGTGTGCTCAGTCCTCTCCAACTCTTTGTGACTCCATAGACTGTAGCCTGCCAGGCTCCTCTGTCTATGGAGTTTTTAGGCTAAGATACTGGAGTGGGTTGCCATTTCCTTCTCAAGGGGATCTTCCCAACTCAGGGACTGAACCCTTGTGTCTTATGTCTCTGGCATTGGTGAGCAGATTCTTTACCACTAGCACCACCTGGGAAGCTCCTATTTAAATTAGAACTTCATTTTTTTTTTTTTCTAAGCTCTTTTCTTTCTATTTGTCTGAAGTACATGCCTTCTAAATGAGATGGATTTTGCTTTTAAGACCAATCTGTAAACCTGTTACTTTAAACTGTGTAATGAAATCATTTAGCTATTAATGTTACTAATATGTTTCGACTTATTTTGTTCATTATTATACTCTTTCTGTCTTCTTTCCTGCATTTTGAATTATTCAACCTTTTACGACACTTTGTTTGTTTCTCTAGTAGTTTGGGAGTGACAAATCTCATTTCTAGAACTTCTAGTAGATAGTCTCGGAGAAGGCAATGGCACCCCACTCCAGTACTCTTGCCTGGAAAATCCCATGGATGGAGGAGCCTGGTGGGCTGAGTCCATGGGGTCGCTAAGAGTCGGACACGACTGAGCGACTTCACTTTCACTTTTCACTTTCATGCATTGGAGAAGGAAGTGGCAACCCACTCCAGTGTTCTTGCCTGGAGAATCCCAGGGACGGGGGAGCCTGGTGGGCTGCTGTCTATGGGGTCACACAGAATCGGACATGACTGAAGCGACTTAGCATCAGCAGCAGTAGATAGTCTTACTACTGGCAACTATATTTTAATATCTTCTACTTCCATCTAGACTTAATCAGTAAAGATTAGCAATTTAATGGTATTCCTCAATCATAATATCTCTAAATGAATTTATTTTAAAAATCCAAATTTCTATAATTTCTTTTATCTTTAAAGAGATCACATAGCTTCAGAGATTTTTTTTATATCACATTATTAAGTTATTTTAGATTTCTACCCTGGTTTTTTTTTTTCCTGACTTTTCATTGGTACAGTTTTTTTTTCAGAAATAGGAGATTGGGCTGTCCCTATATGTGTTGTGTGTGTGTTTGTGTGTGCATTCACGCATGTGTGTATGTGAAATGATTAAACATCTTACTTCTGTGCCATCAAAATTTCTGGCAAAGCACCTCAAGAATGCTTCTTTTTATTAACTACACAACTGTAGGCACCAAGAGCTGAAAAAGAACCTTTGAGGTTATCACATTCAATCTTAATAAACTAGTTCACTTAATAATAAATTCACTCAACAAAGATTTTTGAGTACTTACCATGTTTTGAGAATTATAGTCGGTGCCAGGATATGCTTTCCAACTGAGAAGGCTGACATTCTAGTGGGTAGAGATTTGGACACACAAACAGATGTTGTGTAAGGGGGTCAGGAGAATATTCCAGGAGGAGCCCTGGGAGGAGCTGCTCTCTGGCTGCCTCTTAGAACATTTGCTTTCTCTCTACTGCTGCAGGAACTTCTGCTTGAGTATCAGCAGCACATGTTTGGACAGCATCACTTGTTAGAAAAATGTATTCCTACTGGGCCCAAACCCATCTTCCAGAGTCTGCCATCATTGGTCCAGATGTTGCCCTCTGGAGCTCTTCAACATATTCATGCATAGACCTTCATTTAGCGGTCATTTAGATGTTTGCCATGCCGAAGTCTTCTATACTTAATGCATTCTAAATTTTACTTCTTTCTCATCTCTCTTAAATTGGTATTGGCAGGTGGATTCTAGTGCCACCTGCGAAGCCCCCTTTTAAATGAGAACTTCTTATTTTTTGAAGCTCTTCATTCTGTTTCTATCCATCTGAAGTACATATCTTCTAAATAAGATGGATTTTGCTTCTATGACTGATCTGTAAACATGTTAAACTGTGTAATTGATTCACTCTCAAGTGAATCAATATGACCTATAAACTAAACTTTCCAAACCTGTACAAAATATTGCAGAAGCACTCAACTTTTGAAAAAGAGCAATGAGAGTTATTATATCCTTTAACCAAACAAAACACCTGTGCTTTACAGCCTAAGATCACATCAACATGCGGTAGCTGCATCACATTCTTTCACTTAAATGATGACTCTACGATGATTCTTTTTTTCCAAATAAGTTACCAAAGAGGTATAAACATCACGGCATTGTTGCTGCTGTTCAGTCATTAGGTCGTGTCTGACTCTTTGTGACCCCACAGAGTGTAGCATGCCAGGCTTGCTACAACATGTTAATGTGATCACAGCACTAAATACATTAAAAGTAAAAAGAGAAAAATAATGATGTTGAAATGAAATCACAGTACTTACTTTACATGGGCTCCCATGTGATGTTAGGACTGTATACTGCCTATGGTCGGAGTTAAGATGTCTTACTTGCTGGCTAGAGCTGAATCATGGCGTTGGCTCTAAATTTGTAGCAGCTCACTTTGGCTCATATTAAAATTGTGGTGAACTAAAATCCCCATATGTACATTGATATAAGTGGCTTCAATAAATATGCAGATTCTTCATTCCAGACATAGTTCATTTTATCGGTTCCTGCTCGATCATGTAATTCAAAAGCTTATCGGCCCACCTGGGTTTCTGCCATCTGCAAGAGCTGCCAGTTATGCGTTTTGATGGTCTTGCAAGGAACTGCTCCAAGCTCAAGGATGAAACAAAGTTGCCCTTTTCTGTTCAACATGTATTCTGAATTACTTTTCCTCAGTATCAGTTACACATGCAGTTTACTTTTCAGAAGGTTCATCAGATGATTTTCTTGTCAAATAGTTCACTAATGCCTTATGGCATGATTACAAGACTACTTTCAAAATATGACACATTAGTGTCCAACATGGATACACTACTAAATCATAAAAACAGAGAGCAATGACAGTCTGGTCTGTTCAGCAATTTTTAGCCATGTTGAGTCAAACTATAGAGACTGATTCACTCTGCAAACACATCCAATCACTCTACCATGTGTTTCTTTTACTTTTCTTTTCTAGTTAATTTTTACTGAAGTATAGTTGATTTACAATGTCATGTCTTTCTTTTTAAAAACTGGATATAGTAAGTGAAAAGGGCTTTCCAGGTGGCTCAGTGGTGAAGAATCCACCTGTCAATGCAGGAGATATGAGTTCAATCCCTGGGTTGGGAAGAGCCCCTGGAGTAGAAAACGTCAACCCACTCTGGTATTCTTGCCTGGACAAGCCCACGGATAGAGAAGCCTAGTGGGCTGCAGTCCTTGGGGTCTCACAGTCAGACACGACTGAGCAACTGAGCACATATAATAGGTGAAAACAAGATGGGCATGGAATACTTTCTGTCCCCTTGGTGGCCTTGCTACCATACACCCTTAAAAATGGAATAAGAATTGAGCTAATTTCACTGATGGTGCAAAGCCCCAAGGGAATTTAGAAGCCTCTAGGAAGGAGGGCTCACCAACAGGTAGGAAGCATTAGCTGCTGAATATATCACTGTGTTATGGTGGTGTGCATAGCGTACAGTAGGAGATCAATGAAGGTTGAAATTAATTCATCTGGAAGAGGAAGGAGGGGGAAGAACTCGGGAAGGATTTTGCAAAGGAGATGTTTGATTTGAAACCAGGTGTTCTTTAACAGGAAAGGTAAGAAAGAGCATTGCAGAAAAAGGAGTAGAAGAGGAATAAATAGAAGGTGTCCTGATTAGTAGGAATTTTGGAGAGGCTAAAATTGTCTGAAGGAATGTGTGTGGAGATGGATGAAGCTGGGAAGGTTAGCAGGAGCTGGGGACTGTGTACCATGTTGAGGGGTTTGGACTTGAATTTTTCCAGAGGATTGCACATGTTTCTATAGTTTTATGGCAAGATCATGAAAATGATATTTTCAAACTTTGATTAAAAGCCAAACTTGAGATTTTCTAAATGGAAGATATCTCCAGTAGATAAGAAGAGAATCCACTATGTTCTGCTCCTCAAGTTCCCCAAATACAACCCAGTCTTGCTGCTGTGTCTCTAGGTATTGAGTAGGTATTGACATGGTCCTATCATTTCTGTCCTTTCACTTCAGCTGGGATGTAACAGACATAAAGATAAGTAATTTAAAATCAAGTTTGGTAAAGAAAGTATTGGTGAATTTCTAATGCAAAATTAGAATAAGGACTATTGAAGATTATGGATTTAGAATTCATTTTACCCATATTCAAATAATTTCTATTGACATTATCAAGATTTCAAAATACACCATAATTTACAATGCACATTTATCACTGGTAAGACTTTTAAGAATGTTTACATTTGGGCAGAAATATAGGATTTTTAAAAGACAATAATTAGAACATGCAGATCACCTTTGAATGTTTAAAAGAAAACCATGGGTTAAGCCATTCTAATTTTTAATATACCAAATGTTAACAGGCATTTTTAAGGAAAGAAATATGCTTGTGATTTCTAAAATGCTGAAATTACAGTTTCTACTCAAATTTGCATGTGAATTTCTATTTAACCTACACATTTTAAGCACTGCCTTTCCAAAAATTTAAATTTCTCCAATTATTTAAAATCTTTGTTGTAATCCATTATCAATAGAACTCCTATATAAAGCATATAAATAAAGCATATATATAAAGTACATATATTTGTTAAAGTACATATATTCTTTTTATGGACTTCCCTGGTGTCTCAGAAGGTAAAGAACTTGCCTGCAGTGCAGGAGATCTGGGTTTGAACCATGGGTTGGGAAGATCTCCTGGCAAAGGGAATGGCTACCCACGCCAGTATTTTCTCCTGGGAAATACTATGAACAGAGGAGCCTGGTGGGCTACAATCCATGGGTTGCAAAGATTTAGACAGACTGAGCAACTGATACTTTTTCAACTTTTATACTTTATATATGGGGCTAAGCCGCTTCAGTCATGTCCGACTCTGTGCACAGCCCACCAGGCTCCTCTGTCCCTGGGATTCTCCAGGCAAGAACACTGGAGTGGGTTGCCATTTCTTTCTCCATTATATATGGGGTATTTGTCTATATATCTATCTATATACTCCTCAGAAGGAAACACCAAAAATAGCCACAAGTAAAAATGAAATTTTGAAATAGCTTTGCAAGAGATTTGCAGCACCCACTTGTTTAATTGCATTAAAAGCATCATGAAATGCACACATAATTAAGATATTTAGAAAAGAATTTTGTTTGGTCAGTTTCAGCATGCATTGTTAATACCTTAAGTTAATAAAAACTATGGTTTTTTCTGATGTTACTTTTTAATAGAGGAGGTACTTTTTATTCTCGATAGAACTGGTGGTGGATGTTTTCCTTTGGAATATTGTTTTATACACATATTATAACATTTCAAATAGCAAAATATTCATTTGATAAAAATGTAAGTAGTTTTCAAATAATAGTCTTCAAACAGTTAATATGGGCTTCCAAAAGAGATCAGAGTCTTAAAATAAGAACAGCTGATCCTCTAGACGTTTCTACAGAGACAAAGAGTAAAATTTCACATGTATCTGAAACCACAGTTATTAATACATTCTCCTCCCCAATTGCTTATTTTTCAAATAAAGTCATCTCCAAATCGGCCTTAGGAGGATGAGTCTCTTGCAAAAACAGAAGGGGAAAGAAAACAGTTAAATAGAATAATCACAAGTCTCATTTTCACTGAAGTAGATTTCACACAAAGGCAACACAAGGCAACTGTTGACAGTGTCTTTTAAACAGCCAGGCAGTGTCTGCAGAGCCTGAAGATTGGAAAATCTATATGTATATCAAATGTATGTATAAAAATCCATCCTGAGGTCTGTGAGAGAGAAGTTCAATTTCCCTTTTCCCCCAAAGTATGCATGGTGTATATGCTAACTTACTGAATTCATCCTTCATGCAATTCCAGTTTATTAAAGAGGTTAAAAATTTATAAAACTCTGATGGGATATGGTTTTAATGCTTCATCACACTACCCATCATTTGCTTTTCAATCTAGATCAGAATGATCTTTCCCACTTCCCTGCAGTCACCTACCTGCACAGCTAATATTTTCTGAATACTCTCTTGAGAGTCTGTCTGGAACTTGGCCAGCCTCATCTGGCTGTAGAAGACCACCAGCTCGAAGTGCTTCTGCCACAACTTGTGTATCCTCCTTTGCAGCTGACAGAACTACAGGGGAGAGGGAGGGGGGCAAAAACACAAGTCAGAGCGGGAGAGGAAATTAATGGCAGTGTTCAAGAAGAATGATGGAGGGAAATATAGAAAGCAGTCAATAGCCCATTCCGCACTGTATGGGCCTGACAGGAATTTCACAGTCTCTTGATTTTTCAGCCCACTCATGTGCATTCATCAGAAACCAGTCACATCTGGCCGCCAGGATGGGGGGTTAATTTTCTCTAAATGCCTCAGCAGTTTTGTTCTAGCTGAAGCAAACTCTGTGACTGCAAAGCTGATGAGTAAAATATTTCTACTTCACCCAGTTTAACTCAAAACCGATAGCCTCGGGACATATTGAACCTTTCTTTAAAAATAATCTTTTGCAGCTTCTTTGAATGGCACATCAGGTCAGGCCAAAGTTTAAAAATGCAACTTGAAGATGTTGATGGACACTGTCGACTTCTTTTTTTCTCCTCATAAAGCCTTACAATGGCTTGGCAATGTGTGCTTTAGAGCATGACAAAACTAAAGAGAATTAACTTAGCCATCAACTGCTAGGGAGAACAATAACAGGGAAGAAATTTCCAGCTAGAATTCCCTATTAATCTACCTCCCTCTGACTATGTGACATAGGAACATCTCACTGCACTCAAGTACAGTGGACGTGACGTTCACAAGTAACTTTAATTGCAGAAACTATACAGAGAAAGAAAGATTTCTCCTGTGAGGCATTCTCCATCTTTTGGAAATTTAATATAAAAACAAAAAAAAAACCACAGTAGAAGTGTTACCAAGGCAATCTACACTTGTCCTTCAACAGCTAGCATAGCTGTACCATACAGAATTGCTATAATTATTTTCAAAAAAATAAGCTTCATAAAAATTAACCCAAAAAACATATAAAAATATTACTTGTAAGTTTCTATAAGTGAAAATGCTTTTATTTTTTGGTAATATGAATAACTGTTTATGTTGCTTTCTTTTTAGATGTGTTTTCCAGAACAAAGAAATAAATACCAAAATTTTCATATCAAATATTTCTTCATAAAAGAATTAAAACGTCACATAAAATGGCCATTTTATGTTCTATTTATTATTTTGGGTACTGGTTACATTTAAGGGAGGCTTGCAAAACTTCATCAAGCAGTGCCCCTGTAACTTGTGGAGCTTCCTGCGTGCATATTTCAATAAAACAGTTTACTTAAAAATCACCATCTTTAAAGTAGCTACATGCTGCTACCTATGAATCTTTATGTTTATCGTCTTCATCATGCATTGAAAAAAGCTACACATAGGTATCTAGGTAAATCCACAGAAAACAAAGTCTCTATTCTTGGTTAATTGGTTCATTTAGGATGAAAAAAAACCTTGCCTCTAAAGCTATTTTATCTTGGTAAATGCTGAAATACATTACTTGAGATTAGTTTCTGAGCACTTCAGATAATTTAGGCTATTGAACTAGATGGTAAATCACTTTTTCAAGAGGAAAATCTGTCAATATTAATTTTTCTGTAATATTTCAATTTTTATTTAAATAAATACTTAAATAATTTTAATATAATATTGAAAAATTTCTGCCAACTCTGACAGCCAGTGGGATGAGGGTATGCCGTATCTATATATTCATTAAGACACTAGAACACTTTACTCAAAGTATTCTTCTATTATTACGATGTACACAAGTATGACAGAAGGCAAATAAAAGGAAGATGAATTCTAGAAGATTTCCTAAGAGTGAAGGTAAGCTTTTTTTCACGAGTGGACATTCTTCAATGTGTGGAAAATTTTAAAAGTGGGAGCTTATCAACCAGCGTGAACTGGATGACAATGTTTCCCACACCCACATCTTAAATGAGGAGAAGCTGCTGTATATAGTAAGCCAATTTTATTCACTGTTCTGTGCTCTAGCTTAAGGTAGCCACAAAGGTCTTAAGTTAGTACTTTAAGTAGTAACTGAAGCTACTTAAGTAGAGATGTTCTTTAAGTATCAACTAAGAAAGAGCAATATCTCAAAAATCTAGAGCTAATAAGCCTTTGCAAAAAGATAAACCAGGAAGAGAATAACTGAAGGCATTCTTAAAGAAGAATCAGAATCCAATAAAAGTCACATATATATGCATACATATGCACATTAAAGACAATATGATGATCAACTATATCTATATAAACATATATATATCTATATGTATATATAGATATATATGGAAAAATATTTAAGACCTGGGAAGGACAGTTGATTAAGAGTTGGTCATGATGACACCCTTTTAGGAAAGTGGTTATGATAAAAGCCCAATTGTAAGCTGTCAGCCAACAATGATCACTCAATAAATACTTACTGATACTAACTCAATAAAGTGAAATGGTAAAATTTTAGTGTCAAAAGTGAAGAAGTGAATAAGATGTTTAGGAACTTACAAAATAATGGAAGAAGAGAAAAAAAATAAACCAAGTAAATGCAAGACTCACAAAAATACATGAAGGAAAAATCAAAGAAAGAGAGCTTGGGCTCCAAAATCACTGTGGAGAATGACTGCAGCCATGATATTAAGAGACGCTTACTCCTTGGAAGAAAAGCTATGACAAACCTAGACAGCATATTGAAAAGAAGAGACATTACTTTGCCTGAAAAAGGTCCATATAGTGAAAGCTATGGCTTTTCCAGTAATCATGTATGGATGTGAGAGTTGGACCACAAAGAAGCTGAGTGCCAAAGAATTGATGCTTTTGAATTGTGGTGTTGGAGAACACTCTTGAGAGTCCCTTGGATGGCAAGGAGATCAAACCAGTCAATCCTAAAGGAAATGAGTACTGAATATTCATTGGAAAAACTGATGCTGAAGCTCCAATATTTTGGCCACCTGATGGGAAGAGCTGACTCATTGGAAAGGACCCTAATGCTGGGAAAAGATTGAATCGGGAAGAGTAGGGGATGACAAAGCATGAGATGGTTGGATGGCATCACTGACTCAGTGGACATGAGGTTGAGCAAACTCCAAGAAATAGTGAAGGACAGGGAAGCCTAGTGTGCTGCAGTCCATAGGGTCACAAAGAGTCAGACAGGACTGAGCAAGTGAACAACAAAAGAAAGAGAGAGAGAGAGAGAGAGAGAGAGAGAGAGAGAGAGAGAGAGAGAGAGAGAGAGAGAGTTAAGTGGAAAAGTCCTTCCACAGTTGAGTGGAAAAGCCCTTCAGGCGGATGCAGAATTCAGGTGGGATCAAAGTAACTGCAACAGTTTTTGATCTCATCAACTTCAATTAACCCAGTATTTTTGGAATGAAACATGCCAATGATTGCATTACTGAAGCATAATCATTTCCTGAAATGATGACATGCCTGCTCTCTCATTCAGACAGGAAGGTGAGGTGGGATGAGGAAGTAAGTGATAGAAGAAACAATAAGAGACAGAGAGGGACACAAACCCACTGGGTGGAAGGTTAGCAAGGGCACTCTGAGGACTTGCCGCGTACTCAGAAGGAAGAATGGAAAGCCACTGCCAGATGGACTGGCCTACAAGCCCCAAGCAAGGATTTCAAGAATTTTGGAAGAGAATGGAATATTCTTATAAAAGTCTAAGGAGGAGCAATATTAGTGCAGGAAGAGTCATCTTGGGAAAAGAACCTCAACTTCGTTGCCCTTGACTTTGTATACAAAAAGAGGAAGTGAGGGATCAACGATGTCAGGAAAGTGGAATCAGGAAACAGCTGGTATGTACTTTGAACCGTTTTAAACGGCAAAGAGGAAGAAAGAGTTTTCTGATAGCGGTTTCTGAGCAGTTCAAATATGTACCACGTATACTATCATGTGAATTGAATCGCCAGTCTATGTCTGACGCAGGATGCAGCATGCTTGGGGCTGGTGCATGGGGATGACCCAGAAAGTTGTTATGGGGAGAGAGGTGGGAGGGGGGTTCATGTTTGGGAATGCATGTAAGAATTAAAGATTTTAAAATTTAAAAAATAAAAAACTAAAATTTAAAAAAAAAAAACAAAAAAACAAATATGTACCACACTTAGTAGTCTGCCTCTAATACCTGCTTTGTGAACTCTTTGCTGAAGGAAGCTCAAAGTTGGAATGCATTGATACTTCTTTTGAGATAACGATCACTATGTATGTACCTATTTATGGGGAGGAAAACAAGTCAATGTCCGTTTTGACATGACATTATGGAGACAGAGCTGGTGATTTTGTGTCAACGTGAGCACTGTGTATAATGTACCCTTGTGAGTACAGCATACAATGTACAATACTCATTTACACATTTGGTAAAACATATCTTCTGATTAAATTTAACTAGGTTCTTGACATTTATTTACTCTTTAAAGCTAGATACTTGTTGACAGTAAAACAGAATAAATTAATATCGTCACTTATAAGATGGGGGCTTCCGTGATAGCTCAGTTAGTAAAGGATCTATATGCCTGCAATGCAGGAGACTCCAGTTCGATGCCTCCAGTATTCTGGGCTTCCTGGTTTGATTCTTATAAGAATGAGAGATTCTTCATTTTCTTGTTTTAATACACTAAATTATATGAATTTTTAAAATCTCAGTTACTTTGTCTGCCTATATAAATTCATGATAGCTGCTGACTCCTATATAT
Organism: Ovis aries; assembly: GCF_016772045.2. Taxonomy (NCBI): domain Eukaryota; kingdom Metazoa; phylum Chordata; class Mammalia; order Artiodactyla; family Bovidae; genus Ovis; species Ovis aries. The sequence goes on along the minus strand of NC_056076.1, from coordinate 24,479,509 downwards.
CACATAAACCTGGCTTTAATATTAAATGCTATGTTGCATAGATCATACCACACAAATCCTCTAAATGGGTTTACATGTGTGTAAAAATACAATATGCTAAGGATAAAGTAACACTATTTGATATTTCAATTACAGGTTTCAAAAAAATTTGGACTAGCCATAATCAAATCAGTACCAAAATATCATCTTATACCATTCTCATGTTCTTAGCATAGAATTCAAAATTTCAGAGCACCACCTCTTCAGTTATTTTCCAGGGCTAGTTTTTGTTGTTTACTTTCTAAGTCATATTCAGCTCTTTTGTGCTGCCGTGGACTGTATCCTGCCAGGCTCCTCTGTCCATGGCATTTCTCAGGCAAGAATCCTGCAGTGGGTCAGTGGGTTGCCTTCTTCTCCAGGGCTAGTGTGGAGCATAAAATGGTCTGGTTTACATTATGGTTGACACGAGAATAAAGTAAAGCCTTGCTCTGCCTAGCTCAAAGGGGACAACTGGGATACATTGTGAAAGAGAGTGAAATAGTGTTGAAGGATCTGTTATTTACTGCCAAGGGAAAAAAAGTATTCATAAGTGTGATTTTTAAAATAGGCTCTCAAATTATTTGATAGTTCTTCCCTTTAAGAAATTAAGCAGAATTCTCTTCCTTTGAGTGTGGGCTGGACTTAGTGACTCTTGTACTGAATAGAATATGGTAGAAGATAGAATGCTACTTCCAACACACACACACACACACACACACACACAGAGAGAGAGCGAGAGAGCGAGAGCGAGAGCGAGAGAGAGAGAGAGAGAGAGAGAGAGAGAGAGAGAGAGAGAGCTGTGACTTCTATTCTGGGTTTTCTCTCTCATTCTCTCAGATCATTTGATCTGGGGGAAGCCAGCTCCCATGTTGTGTGAGCAGCTCTGTGGAAAGACTCACATGGTGAGGAAATGAACAACAGCGCTGTGAGTGATAATGGAAGCAGATTCTCTAGCCTGTTCAGATGACTGCCACTCCAACCAATGACTCAATTGCAATCTTGTGGGAGACCTTGAGCCAAAACCACCCAGCTAAGCACCTCTACATTCTTGACCCTCAGAAACTTTGTGAGAAAGTGAAGCTATATTGGTTTAAGCTGTTACATTTTGGCCCAATTTCTTATGCAAAAGTAGTTAACAATGGGTTCTTAATTCTTCTCTCCTCTTTGCCGAGCAAGGAAATAATTTACCATCTGTATTTTCTGAATGCAAAGTAGAAGTGTTCTCCTAATTTGTTGCTTGGTTTAAGACTGAAGTTGATTTATTAGTAATAAGAGGGTGATTAATAAATACTTATTGATTGATGGAATGGTTTGTACCATCTAGGAGCTCATTATTTTAATTGAAGAGAGTATAGAAGAACTGTGATTTAATAATCCCAGAAATTTAAAAATGATTCATTATCAACAATATTTTCATGTAATACATCAATATATTAAAGGAAAAGAATCATTCCCAAAAGAAGTTGATATGAATTAACACTGAACAAAAACAATCAACAATGAAAAAATTATTTTTTGCCAACAATGGCAAAATAGGAAGGAACAGAAAAAATTTCTTTAACCTGTTAAAGGGTATAAACCAAAACCTTCCAACAAAGTTTACTAAATAAACATACTTTAGAAACATTCCCAAGAATTCCAAGGAAAAATAAGTAAGGATATCAGGAATCAATACCTTTATTTATTTTTTCTTTTTTTATTTTTTATTTTTTTTAAATTTTAAAATCTTTAATTCTTACATGCATTCCCAAACATGAACCCCCCTCCCACCTCCCTCCCCAGAACATCTTTCTGGGTCATCCCCATGCACCAGCCCCAAGCATGCTGCATCCTGCGTCAGACATAGACTGGCGATTCAATTCACATGATAGTATACATGTTAGAATGGCATTCTCCCAAATCATCCCACCCTCTCCCTCTCCCTCTGAGTCCAAAATTTCATTGGCCAAAGCAATAATAAAACAAAAAAGATAGGTATAAGAGGAAGAATATCTACATGGAAAATTCAGGAAACTCTATAAATCAATAACAGGAGGTAATGGGAGTTTAGGGACATTTTTCTCCTACAAGAGTAGCATTGAAAAAGATCAGTAGCACTTAAAAAATTAGTTATAACCAAATCTGAATTGTAATTTTAAAATTCCATTCATAATCACAATGTAAAATGTAAGATGCTGGTGGTGGTGCTGCTGTTTTGTGCTGTGCTCAGTTGCGTCAGTCGTGTCCGACTCTTTGCAACCCCATGGACTGTAGCCCACCAGGCTCCTCTGTCCATGGGACTTCCCAGGCAAGAATACTGGAGTGGTTGCCATTTCCTTCTCCAAAGCGTAAGATCAGTTCAGTTCAGTTCAGTTACTCAGTCATGTCCGACTCTCTGTGACCGCATGAACTGCAGCACGCCAGGCCTTCCTGTCCATTACCAACTCCCAGAGTTCACTCAGACTCATGTCCATCAAGTTAGTGATGACTCACGTCATCCAGCCATCTCATCCTCTGTCGTCCCCTTCTCCTCCTGCCCCCAATCCCTCCCAGCATCAGAGTCTTTTCCAATGAGTCAACTCTTCTCATGAAGTGGCCAAAGTACTGGAGTTTCAGCTTCAGCATCATTCCTTCCAAAGAAATCCCAGGGCTGATCTCCTTCAGAATGGACTGGTTGGATCTCCTTGCAGTCCAATGGACTCTCAAGAGTCTTCTCCAACGCCACAGTTGAAAAGCATCAATTCTTTGGCACCCAGCTTTCTTCACAGTCCAACTCTCACATCCATACATGACCACTGGAAAAACCATAGCCTTGACTAGACAGACCTTTGTTGGCAAAGTAATGTCTCTGCTTTTGAATATACTATCTATGTTGGTCATAACTTTTCTTCCAAGGAGTAAGCATCTTTTAATTTCATGGCTACAATCACCATCTGCAGTGATTTTGGAGCCCCAAAATAAAGTCTGGCACTGTTTCCACTGTTTCCCCATCTATTCTAGGTTTTAATCTATTAAAGAATATGTAGACGTTTATAAGGTAAATTTAAAAACATTTTTGAAAAATATAAAATAAGGATTGAATAAATGGAGATATAACATGTCCACATATGTGAGGAGAGGATCATGGGCATATCAATTCTTCACAAGTTGTCTATAATCTCATCAGGGTTCATGTGACCTGACCTAAAGTTCATATGGATGAACAAAGGACTGGGAACACCTAAGGTGACTGTGAAATAGAATAAGCTCAAATACTGTACTAAGAGCAGTATCATCATTGGAATGGATAAAAAACAGTTGATCAAAAAAAGAGAGCTGAACAACAGAAACATTCATATAAAATACAGAAATTCAAAATATGATAAAGATAGCACTTAGGTCAGTGGAGAAAGGATGGCATAATTAGTTTTCCCTGTACAAAGATACAACACAAAATTAGATCCTTAACTCATGATATACACTAAAACAAAAGCAAGATAGATTAAAATGAGAAAAGCTAAACTTTAAGATTTTTGTATGGAAATATGACAGGCTAATTTTATGACTTTTAAGAGAGGAATGATTTTTTTAAACTAAATATTAAAATAATAAATTCTAATGGAAAGTAATAACAAATTTAATTACATTCAAATTTTTTAAAAACTTAAAATTTAGAGTAAAAACAAGCCACAGGCTTAGAGATGATATTAATAACACACAACTGATAAGGATTAATTTCTTTAACAAAGAAAGAACCCTTAGAAATCAATAAGAGAAAAAACACAAGCAATCTACCAGAAAAATGGGCATATAATACAAAAAGGCAACTCACAGAAAAGGAGAGTTATTTGGCCAATAAACATTTGAAAACATATTCAAGCTTCAGCCGAGTCAAACATATTTCACAGTCATAAGGCTGGCAATTACTTAAAAAAGAAAATTGTCCACACCAATCATTGGTAAATATGTAGGAAAATCTGAAATTTAATATATAGTTCAAATGTGTTCATAATTTGATATAAAGACTTTATTCATTTTTTGATGCGGACAGTTTTTAAAGTCTTCATTGGATTTGTTTCAATACTATTTTGCTTGCTGTTTTTGTTTTGGTTCTATGGCCACAAGGCTTGTGGGATCTTAGCTCCCCAATCAGGGATCAAACCCACACCCCCTGAGCTGGAAGGTGAAGTCTTAATCATTGGACTTCAAGGGAAGTCCCTTATACGAAGACTTTAAAGAGCAATTTGCCATTACCTATTGAAGTTACAGGCATATTTTCCCTTGATCCAGAAATTGTATTTAAATCTACAAATTCTAGACGAGTGATTCTCAAGACCAGAAGGATTAGTATCACCCCAGAGCTTGTTAGGAAACAGGCATTCAGACTCACTGAATTAGAAACTCTGAAACGTAGCAACTGGTGTCTTAACCAGACCTACAAGTGATGTAACACATCCTAAAGTCTGAGAGATAATGCTTTTGAAACGGTCACAATGTATTATCAAGGAAACAAAATAAAGCTCATGTATAGCATAACTTGCAATAATGAAAATTTGGACATCTGTCTACTCTTGAGGAATGAAAAAAAATACACTGTGGTATGTTCATACCCTAAATCTTAGCATTTAAAATAAATACCCTAAAATTGCAAGTGATATACATAGTATAACATTTATATAAATAAAAAGGAAAACTAGGACTTCTCTGGTGGCACAGTGGATAAGAATGCATCTGCCAATGCAGGGGGCATGGGTTCAATTGCTGGTCCTGGAAGAGTTGACATGCTGCAGAGCAGCTAAGCCCTTGCACCACAACTACTGAGCCTGTGCTCTAGAGCCCAGGAACCACAGCTACTGAGCCCACAAGCTGCAACTGCTGAAGCCCTTGTGCCCTACAGCCTGAGCTCTGCAAAAAGTGAAGCTGTTGCTGTGAGAGGCCCATGCACCGTCACTAGAGAGTAGCCCCCAGTTGCTGTAACTAGAGAAAGCCCGTGCAAAGCAATGAAGACCCAGTGCAACCAAAAAGAAAGAAAGAAAATTAATAGTTATTTTAAAGTAACTACTACATAAGGGTAGTATTGAAATCACAGATGAAATGGTAAACACTAAAAAAAGGCTAGTAGTTTAACTCTGAGAAAGGAGGAAGTGAAGGGAAAGTCACTCAGTCACATCTGACTCTTTGCAACCCTGTGGACTAAAGCCTACCAGGTTCCTCTGTCCATGGGATTCTCAGGTAAGAATATTGGAGTGTGTAGCCATTCCCTTCTCCAAGGGATTTTCCTGACCCATGGCTTGAACCTGTGTCTTCTACATTGCAGGCAGATTCTTTATCATCTCAGCCACCAGGGAAATTAATTACTATGTAAACATAGTATTAAAAACACAGACGAAATGATGAACACTAAAAAATCACCACAGATGGTGACTGCAGCCATGAAATTAAAAGATGCTTACTCCTTGGAAGAAAAGTTATGACCAACCTAGAAAGCATATTCAAAAGCAGAGACATTACTTTGCCAACAAAGGTCTGTCTAGTCAAGGCTATGGTTTTTCCAGTGGTCATGTATAGATGTGAGAGTTGGACTGTGAAGAAAGCTGAGTGTCGAAGAATTGATGCTTTTGAACTGTGGTGTTGGAGAAGACTTTTGAGAGTTCCTTGGACTGTAAGGAGATCCAACCAGTCCATTCTGAAGGAGATCAACCCTGGGATTTCTTTGGAAAGAATGATGCTAAAGCTGAAACTCCAGTACTTTGGCCACCTCATGCGAAGAGTTGACTCATTGGAAAAAACTCATGCTGGGAGGGATTGGGGGCAGGAGGAGAAGGGGACGACAGAGGATGAGATGGCTGGATGGCATCACTGACTCGATGGACATGAGTCTGAGTGAACTCTGGGAGTTGGTGATGGACAGGGAAGCCTGGTGTGCTTCGATTCACGGGGTCGCAGAGTCAGACACGACTGAGCGACTGAACTGAACTGAACTGAAGAAGAGGCTAACAATTAACTCTGAGAAAATAGGAAAACAATAGTATTAGAAGTAGGCAGATACAGGGTTTGGTGTACAACTGTCTATACTGGTTTTATCATCCAAAGCAAGTATGTCAAATATCAAGATTTACAAAACTGGTAAAGGTACACAATGTTCTATTATTAAAATTTATTTATTCACTTATAGCTTACACATAACTTTAAATTACTGTATGTTTGGTTGTTTCTAAAAAAAAAAAAGCCCATCGGCTAAGTTGACATCTCTGTAAGAAAGGTATCCTCTATACACTATGATGTGGGATTACTTTTGGAGAATCTATTGAGATTCAGAAGCTGAACAATGTTTTGGTCAATCCAGTACTAAAATCTGAGTTTAAAAAATATCCTATTACCCTTGACCACTGGCTAACATAAAATATTTGTGCTTTTTTGTAAAACAAGATTTCTATTATATATCTCCTCAGCATGACTGTAAACATAATAAAAGAAATACCCAAGGTATATGAGTTTACATCAATAAGGAAAGAATCACTACTTCTAGACATTTTATAAATTGCTAAAAATTTTTGTATTCTCCCCACCCTGCTCACATATAAATACAGATGTTGAACAGTTACTTTATAATTTATTTCATACTAAATTGAAAGACATATGTAACTCATTTTTATGAGAATCTGAATTTGAGGAGTATTAGAGGAGGGTTGGTGGCACATCCATTGGAAAAAGTATAAGGGTATATAAACTGATTAATGGAGCTTTGGAGAAAGTTGTTTTATAACCCCTCAAATTAATCCTCAGACTACAATTGATTTTTTGTGATTTAAGTTTTCTAAAATTATCCCTAATAGGAATAATGGCAATAACAGTTTCATGTCAATTGTGTTGATATCATAAAGACTATGTTAAGTCAAAGTTTTAAAAGGCAACAACAGATATTAACAATATATTAACCTAGATAAACAGAATTCTTTGCAAGCTTAAACATACATTGTATGTTACTGTGTTGGGAACAATAGCAGACCAGTGCGTTTTTTCTTTAAGAAAATTCCTTAACTTGTCTGTGTGCATTATAGAACATAAATATCTTTGCAAACATACTTTAGATAAAATTAAATCATTTTTAGAGACATATGGTGCCAAAAATTAACTCCCCAAAGACATAATTTAACTGGCTTTTGCAATTTAGGAACCCTGGAAAAAAATAAAGGGAACATTTCAAGGAAATGAGAAGTGTCCTTATAATGAATTTCTGCTTATAAGAATCAGACATAACAACAGTCTTTTTAATTAAAATACAAATACCATATGTATAGTTATCTGAAAATGAACTATAAATTGTTTTGCCAGAAAACAAAGACCAGTCAATACTGAAAAAACAGAAGTCCCTTGAAATAAAAGGTAATACTTGGCAGGACTGATAGTTCTGGACAGCCCTCAGTTCTTCGCGAATAACAATTTGTCCATTATTATACTTGTTTTCAATGCAACTGCTGAAGATTTGACTCTATGAGACAGATTATTAAACAATATCTCATGCATACATTTTGGAAGAAAAGTATCCTTCTGAAAAGTGGATGGTAGTTTAAAAGAGCACAAAAAATCTTCTGCATACACAAGAAAAATCCATTAAAAATCCAAACACAAGAAAAGACATTCAAACAGGAAATTAATAGAATCACTGCAAGAAACAAATCTCATCAATGCAACATGCAGGACAAATATAAGAGGTGTGGAGCATTTCACATTCTCGAAGTAAAAACCACTTCCCAGTACACTAGGGTGGGAACTGGGTATGAGTATGTGGTGCTGGCCATGTGTGACAATTGTTAGGGGGTACAGGATTTCTGAGGGATGTATCTGTGTATGCATGCATGGATTAACTCATCATAGGTATCTGAAAATTTGCAAGTACATCTGATGTCACTGCTAGTGAGCTTGAGAATTTCATAGGTGAGAAGCCTTCAGCCTAAGAGTGGATATTATAGAGATTCTTTACTGTGAAAGAAAGGTAAAGCATTTTGGAATCTCCTTGTGTTTCTCACCTATAAACATAGTCGAATATTCCAACAACAGTAGAAGCAGCTCAAAGAAAAAAAAGATGCGTATTTGACAAAGAAGAGAAAAAAAAAATCCTGTATTCTGCAGATGTGCATTTTTACCTTAGGTAATCCAATTAAAATCATATTTAAAGCTCTGACAAAACATGATAAGGGAAATAAGAGTATTTTCCTATTGGAACATATTTTAGGTGATAGATAATAGGAGCACACATACAGTCTCATTTGCACGAGACTATTAAAATAATGATTATAATATCTGACCTGCTTGTTATAAGGTTCCATATACTGAAAGCATACTGCCTTTCTCTATTTCTGACACAAATAAAACTGATAAGCAAAGATATGTGCTTGCAATTTTAATTCAACAGAGTGAGGTGAAGTGCAGCTTACAAGGCAAATAGTATAAACCCTATCAGTTCTGTTTATTGTAATAACCCAAACAATGGCAATTACAAACTACCCCACAGATTTTTGGCATAGCAGGAATGACAGATCTACAAAATCCAGCTAATGCTGGTCTTTTTGTAGTACTCAGTTACCAAGCCACACATGTACAATACACAAATCTCAAAAGTAATGAGATATTTCTTTATTATCAAATCCGTTCCACAGACTGGTGTTAAAGATCACATAGCTCATTTCTGGAAATCTCCTTTGTCAACTGCTTAGGTATACTTAAGAAAAATAAAACTCACATGCATTCACAAATTTGGAGCCAGCCTTTAAGGAAATTCATAAAGGATTACTCTGTTACTCTAATTATATAAATAATACTATATTTCAAGATTCTGTATTTGGAACTCAGCTAACATATAAAAACTCTGATGACATGGGAGAAACCAAGCTGACTGGTAACACATACTATGAAATCTCATAGTTCATAGTTAAAAGATCGAGTCTATTCCTTTATTTGAAAATACATATGTATGTCTTTTGTATACATTGCAATCATAAAACATGCTATGAGATATAATAAATAACTAATCTAATATTTTTTACATACATAATAGTATAAATAAACTTCAAACCTTACCAACTTCTTAGTTTCATAGAAGATATAACTGGTTCTGGAATAAAATGACTGTGTTCTGATGGATAATTGACTTACAAATTATAAAGATAACAATTTGGATATTTTATTTACCTAAGTTGCTAAATTTCACACACAGTTCTCTTGAACAGTTCAAACAGAAACAAAGAAATAAAAGTATTATCTTAATTCTGAAAGTACTGTCTGTGATTTAAAAGAAAGATGTTAATAAAACAATTTTTAAAATTCTGTAATAGATATTATCCTCACAAGATAAAAGACCTAACACTGTGTAAATGAAAATTAATTCTTTTTAAAAAGTTGAAAATGGAATTACATGAAGGCTAAAAAATAGAAGGTTAAGCCATCACTATATTTTAGAGATGAACATATTCTTAAAATTTCCATTTCTTTGCCTGTCAGTCATCTGTCCAAGAGTAATTAAATCCTTTGATTTTAAAAATGTGGCCAAATGAATACCCTACATAGGCCTGTTTCGTGTTCACTTATGAACTGTGGCTGAACAATTTTTTTTGATGACTATTCACAGTATTTCTTTACAGTCTTATGAGACCCACTTGTTTTGATGCAAATGAGTCAAGAGGATACTTTAAAATAGCATTTCCCTAAAATCAATTCACAATAAAAACATTACATCAAAAATGATTAATTATAGAGCTCACGGACTTATTTTGAATCTTCAAGAAGATATACAATATTTTTCTACTCTAAAGACATCCAGTTCCATTATAAATACTGCCAATAGCTTTATTTCATTTACACACAAACAAACATAATTGTTTCTGACATTATTTTTTTGAAACTATTTGCAAGTTTCAACTGCAAGTGTAAAGAAAATAGACAACACAATCATGCAAATAGGGGTGAGCCTAGAGACAGAAAGAAACCAGTTTGCAGCTATAAGAAATCAAGGGTCAGAAACAGATGAACTTCTTTATGAACTACATCTAGAATGCAAAAATCTTATGACCTTATTTTTGTCTTAGCTTCTTGTTACTGATATAGAATTACTCTGGGGCTAGAAAGATTTCAACAATCAGAAGAAAATCTGCAAAACAGTGCAAATTATCATGGATACCAAAAATTTACTAAACCATTTGTTGGCTTGAACCAAAGTATCTAAATGAATCCAAATGAAACAATACCTTCCAAGTATGTGTAACTAATCACATTTTTTTCAACAAACATTATGAACTAAATTCCAGGAGACTCACGGAAGCCGAAAAGTAAAATGGTGTTTGATAATTAATATCTATGGAATGACAGTAACTCATAGTAAGGACATTTCAACAGTTGTGCCACATTCTGGAAATTCCTGGTGATAGCACTGAATGTATCATTGGATATTTGAAAGCTCAAGCAGATCTAGGTACTAGCACGCTATGTGACTTTGTGTGACAGTGTTACTTGAACCTTAACTGACTCATCAAACAAACAAGTGTAATAGATATAAACTGGATTGTAAGGAGGCTACGTGGCCACTTGGCTTTCCATTTCTTCAGAGGAATTTGAAAACCTCTTGCCACCTCTTCTGTTCCCATTTCTTAATCTCCTTCACCCTTCAGACTTCTACCACTTCACCAAAATGGCTCTAAGCAAAATCATCTGTGGCATCTGACATAGCTAAACCCTTTATCACTCTTTCAAACTCTTTCTTTGATTTTATTCTTGGTTTTGCTGTACTGTTCTACACTTCCTTTTCAGTCTCATTTGCTGATTTGGAACAACTGTAATGAAGAAATATTTTTTTTTTTTTAATTTTTTAGTTTTTTATTTTTTAAATTTTAAAATCTTTAATTCTTACATGCATTCCCAAACTTGAACCCCCCTCCCACCTCCCTCCCCATAACATCTTTCTGGGTCATCCCCATGCACCAGCCCCAAGCATGCTGCATCCTGCGTCAGACATAGACTGGCGATTCAATTCACATGATAGTATACATGTTAGAATGTCATTCTCCCAAATCATCCCACCCTCTCCCTCTCCCTCTGAGTCCAAAAGTCCGTTATACACATCTGTGTCTCTTTCCCTGTCTTGCATACAGGGTCGTCATTGCCATCTTCCTAAATTCCATATATATGTGTTAGTATACTGTATTGGTGTTTTTCTTTCTGGCTTACTTCACTCTGTATAATCGGCTCCAGTTTCATCCATCTCATCAGAACTGATTCAAATGAATTCTTTTTAACGGCTGAGTAATACTCCATTGTGTATATGTACCACTGCTTTCTTATCCATTCATCTGCGGATGGACATCTAGGTTGTTTCCATGTCCTGGCTATTATAAACAGTGCTGCGATGAACATTGGGGTACATGTGTCTCTTTCAATTCTGGTTTCCTCGGTGTGTATGCCCAGAAGTGGGATTGCTGGGTCATAAGGTAGTTCTATTTGCAATTTTTAAGGAATCTCCACACTGTTCTCCATAGTGGCTGTACTAGTTTGCATTCCCACCAACAGTGTAGGAGGGTTCCCTTTCTCCACACCCTCTCCAGCATTTATTGCTTGCAGATTTTTGGATCGCAGCCATTCTGACTGGTGTGAAGTGGTACCTCATTGTGGTTTTGATTTGCATTTCTCTAATAATGAGTGATGTTGAGCATCTTTTCATGTGTTTGTTAGCCATCCGTATGTCTTCTTTGGAGAAATGTCTATTTAGTTCTTTGGCCCATTTTTTGATTGGGTCGTTTATTTTACTGGAGTTGAGCTGCATAAGTTGCTTGTATATTTTTGAGATTAGTTGTTTGTCAGTTGCTTCATTTGCTATTATTTTCTCCCATTCAGAAGGCTGTCTTTTCACCTTGCTTATATTTTCCTTTGTTGTGCAGAAGCTTTTAATTTTAATTAGATCCCATTTGTTTATTTTTGCTTTTATTTCCAGAATTCTGGGAGGTGGATCATAGAGGATCCTGCTGTGATTTATGTCTGAGAGTGTTTTGCCTATGTTCTCCTCTAGGAGTTTTATAGTTTCTGATCTTACATTTAGATCTTTAATCCATTTTGAGTTTATTTTTGTGTGCGGTGTTAGAAAGTGATCTAGAATGTAATGAAGAAATATTTTAGATAAAGTAAAACTGGGTTTATGTCCTATGTTCCTTCCAGAGAGGATGCAATTCACGGAGAAGGAAAATGATTCCAGAGAGAGGATATAATTGAAAGGAGAAATGATGAACAATAACACAAAAGGTAAATATGTAGATAAAGTCAAACATGGTCAGTACAAAATAATAATATTATAAGCAATGGCAGTAAAAATTATAATATCTAACTTGAGAATCTAAAAGAGAGACACCAAAATGTTTTATAACAGAAGTATATATGTCTGAATGTCAGAAATATGAATTAAAATGCTCTAACTCATAATGTACTTAAAAAACATACTGTACTAAAATAAAATATGAGGCACATTTTGTTATCAGATATTCATGGGACAATTGAAAGTATATTAACAAAAATAAACTTTCAAATAAAATGTTAGAAATAGTGTTTGACTGTCAAGTTAAAGGAAAAAATGGAATTAAAAAAGAAACAAGAATCCTCAATTAATTAAAAAAGCCAAGTAGGGAGAAAAAGGAAGCAATAGAAAAAGCAAGACAATTAGGAAAACAAAATATAATAGAATGAAGTACAAACACATAATTTATAATAATAACTGTATATGAATTATTCCCATCACTTATGACAAAAGATTAGATTTAAAAACTGTGCTTATATATGAAAAGTGCTTGATAAAGGACAGAAATGGTATGGACCTAACAGAAGCAGAAGATATTAAGAAGAGGTGGCAAGAATACACAGAAGAACTGTACAAAAAAGATCTTCACGACCTGGATAATCATAACTCACCTAGAGCCAGACATTCTGGAATGTGAAGTCAAGTGGGCCTTAGAAAGCATCACTTTGAACAAAGCTAGTGGAGGTGATAGAATTCCAGTTGAGCTATTTCAAATCCTGAAAGATGATGCTGTGAAAGTGCTGCACTCAATATGCCAGCAAATTTGGAAAACTCAGCAGTGGCCACAGGACTGGAAAAGGTCACTTTTCATTCCAATCCCAAAGAAAGGCAATGCCAGTGAATGCTCACACTACCAGACAATTTCACTCATCTCACACACTAGTAAAGTAATGCTCAAAATTCTCCAAGCCAGGTTTCAGCAATATGTGAATCGTGAACTTCCAGATGTTCAAACTGGTTTTAGAAAAGGCAGAGGAACCAGAGATCATACTGCCAATATCCGTGGAATCATGGGAAAAGCAATAGAGTTCCAGAAAAACATCTATTTCTGCTTTATTGACTATGCCAAAGCCTTTGACTGTGTGGATCACAATAAACTGTGGAAAATTCTGTAAGAGATGGGAATACCAGACCACCTGACCTGCCTCTTGAGAAACCTCTATGCAGGTCAGGAAGCAACAGTTAGAACTGGACATGGAACAACAGACTGGTTCCAAACAGGAAAAGGATAACGTCAAGGCTGTATATTGTCACCCTACTTATTTAACTTATATGCAAAGGACATCATGAGAAACACTGAGCTGGAAGAAGCACAAGCTGGAATCAAGATTGCCGGAAGAAATATCAATAACCTCAGATATGCAGATGACACCACTCTTATGGCAGAAAGTGAAGAGGAACTGAGAAGCCTGTTGATGAAGGTGAAGGAAGAGAGTGAAAAAGTTGGCTTAAAGCTCAACATTCAGAAAATGAAGATCATGGCATCTGATCCCATCACTTCATGGGAAATAGATGGGGAAACAGTGGAAACAGTGAGAGACTTTATTTTGGGGGGCTCCAAAATCACTGCAGATGGTGACTGCAGCCATGAAATTAAAAGACATTTACTCCTTGGAAGAAAAGTTATGACCAACTTAGATAGTATATTCAAAAGCTGAGACATTACTTTGCCAACAAATGTCCGTCTAGTCAAGGCTAGTATGTATGTATGTAGTCATGTATGGATGTGAGAGTTGGACTGTGAAGAAAGCTGAGCACTGAAGAATTGATGCTTTTGGACTGTGGTGTTGGAGAAGACTCTTGAGAGTCCCTTGGACTGCAAGGAGATCCAACCAGTCCATTCTAAAGGAGATTAGTCCTGGGTGTTCTTTGGAAGGAATGATGCTAAAGCTGAAACTCCAGTACTTTGGACACCTCATGCAAAGAGTTGACTCATTGGAAAAGACTCTGATGCTGGGAGGGATTGGGGGCAGGAGGAGAAGGGGACGACAGAGGATGAGATGGCTGGATGGCATCACTGACTTGATGGACGTGAGTTTGAATGAACTCCGGGAGTTGGTGATGGACAGGGAGACCTGGCATGCTGCAATTCATGGGGTCGCAAAGAGTCGGACATGACTGAGCGACTGAACTGAACTGAACTGAACTGACACTTTTCAAGAAGCATACTAAAATCTATAAAAAACTAAAACTAAATAAACAAAAGTAGCATAGTAGGCATATGGTAGTCCAGTGAAAACTTGGGTATACAAGGCAAAAGAGACTTTTAAGACAAATGGTATTTTTATACATAGAGATGATCAATATATATGTATAATAGAAAACTATTGCTCAATTAATGAGAAATATATATCAATCAAACATTTGTATGGCAGTAATGACTAATAATGGAAGTCCATAAATGTATCAACATACAAGAGACTTCATAGCCATCTATTTTGACAAGTTAAAAATTAAAATAATGATGATTAACCGGGTTAACAACCTTGACCTAGCAAATATGTATATAAAAACTACTCTCTCACACATGCCCCAAATTATAAACTGCACAGTTTTCTTAAGCGTACATAAAACTCTAATACTTGAAACTTGCATAAATTAAAGCATCAATCATATCCAATTCTATGAGATTATAAAACAAGTCTTATTTTTTCAAGCAACTGGTATAATGTTCTTAAGATAAAAGCAAATAAATTAGAAGTGAAAAAAAGGCAAAATATTTTAATACAGCTTTAGAAATTTAGGAGTATAATTCTAAATAAAAGATGAATCAAAATAAATCATAATAAATTTCTAAGTACTGAATACTGAAAGATAGTTAAACAAATATCAAATGTGTAGGCTACAACCAGATGATAGCTAGAAGAACATCTATTCTTATGTTAGGACCATTATGTAGCACACTTTAATATACATAATTATTTGGCAATTATTGCTGAATAAAGTTGCGAAATAAAAAAATGAAGTAAGAAGAAAGGCAGAAATTAAGGAGATGTTATAAAAATAAAATAGTTAATGTAGAAGAATAGAATTCTCTGCAAAAATGTTGGGAAAGAATTCAGTGAAATGGAAATCAAACATATAACAAAGAAAATCCACAAAGGCAGTGTTGGTTCTTAGAATAGACCAGTAAAATATACAAACTTCCACCAGGATTGACATAATGAAATAGAAAGTAAAAATTAATAACATTTTAACTAAACAGAGAAGCAGCCTCTTGGATCTTCAGGCTATGCTCTGACTGCTTTTCAGTTTGGTTCTTTAAAGTCTGTGTAGGGAAGTCTTATGATATTTCTACACTTAAAACAAAACTTTCCTATGGTTGACCCTCTCCCCTCTGAATTTCTATCTCAATATACATCCCTACATAAACTGTAAGTAGTCCAATTAACCAAATTCTGTTTCATATATCAATGCTCCCAAAGAGATTTGCGTTAATTACCCTGTGCATTTAAGAAGGGCCTCTGCACATTGCTTTACCCACGGGAGTAAATCAAATGATAGGAATTTTAGATAGTGTACTGTGTTCATGGTAGATAGTACAGAAATAATGGGAACTTCTAAGCCTTCCCAAATTCTACCTCAAATGTGGCTACATATTCTACAAATTTAGTATGTAGACACTTAGTCATAGTCCTTGGAACAAATGAAAGTGTAATAGTTGGACCAATTTTATTATGTTTTCTGTCATGTTAGTTTAAGTACTGTCAAATCAAGCAATTGTGTTTTTTTTTTTCCTTTCACTTTGAGTAAATGAGCTTTGTGGAGATCTAGTCACTCCTTTGTTCTTTTGACAGCTTGTTCTGCTCATTACATGATATGTGGGATTATCAAATCAATAAGATTTTGCTGTTTCTGAAATACATTATATAATGGGATAAACTTCCTGGATATTTCTAAATACAAGTTTCAAGTCAAACTTAAAGTCAGAAAGTGAAATTTAAAACATAGAGGCTGACACAGAAAACTATTCATGATGGTATCCCTAAGCCATGGCTCATGGATATTTAATAGTTGTTTTGGAAGTAAGTTAAAAAAAAAAAAGACACAAGATGATAGCTGGGAAAACTTTGCAACCTTAGAGTAAATGAGAAAGAAAGGTATATGACCACTGTGAAAACATTAGGAGACTTCTGAGAAACAGAAAAGATAAAATTATTTACAAAATGAGAAGGACCAACCAATGGAAGCTGTTATCTGCTCTTTCTGCTCTGCAATTAGGTTCTTGAGGGTATGGTTCATTGTGATATTCATTTTTGTGTTCTTGTACCTCATTCAAGGCCAGGTGCATGGAAATTTCTCAATAAATATTATTTGAATGACTTAATTAATAAATATCAGGACTTTAATGAGTGCCAAGGAAGCTGGGTTATTTTCACTTCAATTACAACAAATTGTACATTGTAAAATTTTATTAGCTCTTATGCCTGTTGAACCAACACCACAGGTTAACGCTGTACAATATAGGCCCATATTACAACAGAGATTACTACTCCATGAGGGAGGCTTCACTGGGGCATCTCCCTGCCCCAGGCAGAAAGACAATACTTCCTCCTCCATGCTCCCATGGAGGTCTAATATTATCTCTAATAAAGCATGTCACGTTGAATTACAAAGCTTTTTTAACATGCAAATTTTGCCAGTAGACTCTGAGCTTATTGGGAAGATCTATTTGCTTTGCTTCCGATTGTATCACCACGTTGGTTAGCACCATAGCAGGACCTCAACAACATCTGTTGCATGAGGGTAAGAGAAGGCATATCATGGAAGCATAAGTCAATTCTCCCAAGATGTCCACATTCTAATCCTTGGATCCTATGACTCTGCTACTTTATATGGCAAAAGGGATTTTGCAGATATAGTTAAGTTAAAGATTTCCAGATAGGGAGATTATCCTGGATTATCCAGATGAGCCCAGCATCAAAAGAACCATTATAAGAAGGAGACAGGGGCACAAAGGCAGAAGAAGCTATATGAAGACACAATGAGTCAGTGAAGATGTGATGACAAAATGTGATGGCAGTGTGAGAAAGGAGCCATTGAGCTAATGAATTCACCTCTAAAAGCTGGAAAAGAGGAGGCCACATTCTTAGAACCTTCAGGAGGAACTAGCTCTACCTACAGTTCAGCTTCAGCTCAGTGAGACTGATGTTGGACTTCTGACTCCCAGAACCATGTGAGAAACCTGTGATGTTTCAATTACTAAGCTTCCATTATTTCTACTACCAGGGAATATGCAGTTTCTTCTCACCTAAGTTTAAGGAGGCACAGTCTTCCCTTCCCCTTTAATAAATATTTACTATCCCCTTTACTAAATATTGACTACCTGCTACTTGCCTAAACTACAGTAGGAGGCATGGGATATGCAACTCTGTATGAGACATGATGCTTGTGCATTTCAAACAGAGTAGAAACCTGCCAAGGCCAGGCACGTGCATATAAAAATGTGACCAGAGACCAGTGACGTAAAGGAGTATGTGATAAATACCAAGTGAAAGTGCAGGAAGCATTAGAGGAGCTCAAAATGGATTGAAATCACTCTAGTTGCTAGGAGCTGGGACAACCTTCTTGAGGAAGTAAGTTTCAAGAAGAAACTTCCACACTGAAGCATAAAAAAGGTCATTCTAATAAGAGAGAGAAACACGAGCAAAGAAAGCTGTTGGAAAGGAATTAGTGTATTTTGACTTTAGTGAGCAAAAAAATGGCCTGAGCAGAGCAGAAGAAAGGAGAAGATGGGGGAAAACCAGATTGGTAGCAAGTGGAGGATGAGAAAGTAGAGCAAGCTAAATACTAAGTGCAGGGGTTAGAATTTCACCCTAGAGTTACAGTACTTGCATCTATGACCAAGGAGTACGATAAATATAAAACAAAGCAGGTTCTTCTTTCTCAAGTCTGTTCAATTTTGTTTAGTCTCTTTCAGTTACTTAAATATCCTGCTACCTAGTGTGACCCTGAGTAACCTCAGAGTTAATCCATGAATTTTCTGCTTCCCTCCAGTATGCCCATCCAATTGACTGCTAAATATCTTAGATACTAAGTCCAAAATTTGTCTGGGTTCCATTCTTTTTCTCTAAACATATTGTCATAGTTTTTATTTTAGTTCTACAAAATAAGCTAAAAGTAAACAAAACAAGATATTTTGATGAATTGTTTCACAAGACAGAAAGGTGGTCAGACACACAGAAAGAAAGCCAAGAAAATGCAGACCCAAAAGTAAAAGCATAAAAAATTTAAAGAATAAGAGACTCATCATGTGGAAATTTTCCTCATGTGGAAAAATAATTTTAACCCTTTGCTGAACTCCTTCTCCAGGTAAGCAGTGCACGAATTTGGGCCTGCATCACTGAACCCCAATTCCATTTTGCCTCAGAAATGTTTGTTTCCATTAATACTGTACCTAGAGTTTTATGTAATGAAACCCAAACAGAAGACAGAGGTTGACACACAGTAGCTCATTTATATAAAACTGAATAGAAAAGCTTCTAAGATTAAAACTGACCTAGAATAATCACAAAATTCATTACTTTGTTCAACAGAAGTTGTGAGTTAGCAACTAGATAAATATGTTTCTCTTCAAGTGTCCAGTTTAATTGGTTATGGCCACCTGGAGCATTGTGTGTCGATGGTTGTGAAGGTTAGTCTGTACAAAACAAAAAAGATAATTCAGTGATGATTATCCATGTCGTCTGTGGGTGTGAAAGGGGAAAAAAATGAGCTTAAGTGTGGACTGTAGTTTTAGTGATTCCAATATTATGCAATATTTCTAAAGTCCCTAATTCATGTTCATACCAACAGGTTCATTATTTTGTTTAATAGTTTACTTGAAAATATTGTTATTAGCCAGTTTGAAGACAGGCCCTAAGTTATGCAAAAAAGCTCAGAATAACATTTGGTAATGACTGTACTCCCTTTCATAGGCGTGGGGCACAGTCACTGGGAATAGCATTTCATTAATTTACATGTGGTACTGCACTGCAAATAAATGAGACTGGTTATCAGTGGAAGGATATCTTTTGGCACATGATTAAATCGGCAGGTAAGAATCAGGGTTCAACTATGTGGCAGAAGTATTATTTTTAATGGATTTATCCATTTTATAAAAAACAATTGCTATTTAAGTATGCACACTGAATGTGATTGCTCAAAGAGTAATTTAAAAATATTGCATAAGTACATATTAAAGACTGCTTTTGGTTAAATCATGACACCCTCTCTTATTATCAGGCTTCCCTGGTGGCTCAGATGGTAAAGAATCTGCCTGCAATGCAGAAGACCCATGTTCGACCCCTGAGTCAGGCAGATGCCCTGGAGAAGGGCATGGCTACTCACTCTAGTATTTTTGCCTGGAGAATCCCATGGACAGAGGAGCTTGGTGGGCTACAGTCCATGGGGTCACAAGAGTCAGACACAGCTGAGTGACTAACATTTTCACTTTTCTCTTGTTATTTCTGTACAAGTTACTTAACCACACGATGTCCTCTCAATTTTCTCATAAATTTTTCTTCTATTAAATATGATAGTGAACCCAATTCAAAACAAAATATCAATGAAAATTTTGGGGAGGGAGGTATTTAATTGTGACTTAAATTTATGCAAAGAGTGTACAGTTTAAAAATATTTTTAACAAAGAAATGTGAAAGGGGAAGATTCTATCATATTATATATTACAAGTTATACCAAAGAAAAAGAGTCAAGCTATGAACATTGCGGTGCATATGTTTTTTCAAATTATACTTTTCTCCAAATATATATCCAGGAGTGGGATTGCTGGATCAGGTGCTATTCCAGTTTTATTTTTTAAAGGAACCTGTTCTTCATAGTGGCTGTACTAATTCACATTCCACCAGCTGTGTAGGAAGGTTCTTTGTCTCCACACATTCTCCAGCATTTATTATCTGTAGACCTTTGATGATGGTCATTCTGACAGATACCTTATTGTAGTTTTGATTTGCATTTCTCTAACGATTACCTCTTTTCATGTGCCTGTTAGCCAATTGCACATCTTCTTTGGAGAAGTGCCCATCAATAGACAAGTGGATAAAGATATGGTATATATACACAATGGAATACTAGCCATAAAAAAAGAATGAAATAATATCATTTGCAAAAACATAAATGGACCCAAAGATTATCATACTAAGCGAAGTAAGACAGGAAAAGCAGAGAAAGCCAAATATTATATGATACTGCTTTTATGTGGAATCTAAAAAAAAAAAAAAGATACAAATGAACTTACTTACAGAACAGAAACAGACTCACAGACACAGAAAACAAACTTATGGTACCAAAGAAGGGAGGGATAAATTAGGAATTTGGGATTAAAATATACACATTATTATACATAAAACACAACTATACTCAATATCTTGTAATAATGTATTAGAAAAGAATCCAAAAAAAATTTATCTATCTATCTGTCTATCTATATATAACTGAGTCACTTTGCTGTATACCTGAAACTAACACAACATTGTAAATCAACTATATTTCAATAAGGATTAAAAAAAAAAACATGAATTATGTATCACACACAAAAAAAGAATCAAAATCTGGAATCTGTGAGAGGATTAACAGAGCAATTAATTTAAACTAATAATTGTGAAATAAATAAAATAATGCTAATATTTAACATTAAAGATATATTGATATTGTAAGGCACTGTCCCAGGGTTTGATCCCTGGGTCAGAAGATCCCTTGGAGAAGGGAACGACTACCTACTCCAATATTCTTGTCTAAAGAATTCCATGCACAGAGGGGCCTGGCAGGCTACAGTCCACAGGGTCACAAAGAGTCGGACATAACTGAGCGACTAGCACTTTTAACTTTCAACCTTTAAATCAGTAGACTTTCTGTAAAGCAAACTGCTTTCCATAATATTGGCGGATCTCATCTCATTTTATATATATATATATATAGTTATAGTTATAGTTATAGTTATAGTTGCTCTTCAATTGCTCAGTCATGTCCGACTCTTTGCAACCCCATGGACTGTAGCATACCAGGCTTCCCTGTTCTTCAGCTCCTGGAATTTGCCCAAACTCATGTCCTTTGAGTTGGTGATACCATCCAACTATCTCATCCAACCCTCTGCTACAGTTCTGAGGGTGGCAGAGTCGGACACAGCTAAAGTGACTGAGCACAAACACCAGATATACACACATACAAACACACGTACACACAGACTCTTTCTATGGAGAACCCCAAACCTTGACTAATATGACAGCTATCTAAGAAAGGCCAAAATGGTAGTTTCAAGTAGTAACAATTTTTATATTTGAACCTTTTCAGAAAAATCAATCATTTCATTTATTTTATACTATCCAAAACAAGAGATGATATTTTGTTTATCAAAAAGAAAGTAACAATCTTTTGCTATACAATTTTAAACATTAGTGAAAATCTGAAAGAATCAGAATTAGAACTAGTATGGTTTTGAATGCAATTATGCCATATTTTCCATTTATTTTGTTGCCTTTCAGTAAAGTTCAGAAAGAAAATTATATATTTTCTTTAACAGAAGATTATGTTTCAAAAGGAGAAATAAATAGCACATTCCTCTTTCAACATGAGATTAATTTACAATCTAATTACTAGTTATCATATATAAAGATCTGTGAGACTCAACTGGTTGACTGCATTAATATTTTTAGAACAAGTCATCTTTACGATAAAACTGTTGATTACTGCTCATCCCTCATCCATTGTAGTAGGCTAAGATAACTTATTTAAGATTGAATTGTTTTGGTTTCATTTCTAATCTCAAATGTTTATTAAGAGGCACTGTTTTAAGAGGAAAAAATTCCTAATGCCTCAGTGCATTACATGAGCTAATTTACCTACAAGGTCACAATCCACTGGAGAGGAATGTACAAATAAATGTCTAATAAATGTTCTTTGATGGCAATGCTAATTTTTAATTCCCAATTTAATGACTTTCCTCCCTAAATTTCATCTTAAACCTCTAACTATTTGCTTGTGTTTAGATTTCATGTAAACAATAGCAGTTGCAACAGTTTACACTTGGCAAGTGCTTTTCGTAAGTCAAGTGTTTTGGATATAGATGCACCATCTCAACAGGTACTCCCTACTCCACCATAGTAAGCTCAATGTGTGAGACCTGGGTTTGATCCCTGGGTAGGGGAGATGACCTGGAGAAGGGAAAGGCTACCCACTCCAGTATTCTGGCCTGGAGAATTCCATGGACTGTATAGTCCATGGGGTCACAAAGGGTAGCATACAACTGAGCAACTTTCACTTTCAAGCACAATTCTAAGATGATTCCCAATGGGTCATATCCTTGAAGAGTTCCTCCCTTTGAATGGGACAGAACCTGTGACTTACTTCTGGCCAGCAGAAGGGTGATGGGGTGTCACTCCCATGATTATGTTAGGCTATTGTTGTTGTTCAATCCCTAAGTTGTGTCCAACTCTTTGGGACCCCATGGAGTGTAGCCCACCAGTCTCCTCTTGTTCTTGGGATTTCCCAGGCAAGAATACTGGAGCAGGTAGCCATTTCCTTCTCCAGGGGATCTTCCTGACTCAGGGACTGAACTCACGTCTCCTGCTTGGCAGGTGGATTCTTTACCACTGAGCCACTTGGGAAGCCCTGTTGTTCCTCTAATACTCTTCCATCAAATATCCACACAGCTGGCTCTCTCGCTCTTTCACATCTTTACTCAGAAGAATCCGTCTGAGCTAATTCTAACATGCACCCCCTACGTAGAATCCCACTCCACCCCCACGTTTCCTATCCCCAATCTGGATCTACTTCTTAACACACTTCATATTTGATTTATCTAGTTTGCTATCTGTCTCCTTCACGAGGACATAAATGTTCATTTTGTTCACTACTGCAAATCTAATATCTAAAGGAGTGCTTTCCCCCCCTCAATGGATTCATAGTACATTTTTGAATAAATGATGCTGCTTCAGATTCATCAGCAGTAGGATTTATATTTTAAGTTCTTATTTGCAAGGAGTGCAAAACATTTAAGAACTGATGTATACCCTGTCTTATGATCTGTTTTAGAACCAGTGAGAATAACTTTGAATCATCCCCCTGGAACTTCTGGTGAAGTGAACTCCGCCACAAAACTATTCCATGACACTGACCACGTTATCACTGTCTTCTAATTATCCACGTTAAATAGTTCCTACTTCTCACTGTTCAATGTTTTTAATATGTTTGATAATGGAAGAAAATAAATTTTTCTTGAAATTTCTTAGGAAAAGGTAATGGAGTTCTAAAAGGCATGGCATACATTTAACATGATGGAAAAATCCCAGTGTTATTAGTATGCATTTGATTTTTAGGATGTTTTTCCTTCTTCTCTCTTCCATTGTAGAAGTTCCATTTCATAATGGGCTACTGATCAGACCTGTTATTCTAATGGTGGAATCCCAAAGGAAAACATGTTTCAGATGTAAAGTATTCCCCTCAGACTCCCTGGCGGTCATGGAAAGCAGGAGAAATTCCTGATGTATGAAGTCACTGTCACCATTGTCAAAGCACTGTAGTGTGGGAAATGAACCGCAAATAAAATCAAAGGGTATTTCTTCCAAAGCATTAAATATTAGTGCACAAACAACAATTTTTTTTTCTGTTAACATACAAAATATTTCAGATAAAATCTTAATGTTTAAATACCCAGAGAACATATCTAAGCTTAGGTGCTGGAGGTGGCAAGTTTTTGACACACTAGTAAACAGAAATATATAAGATATTAAAGGCTCTCCATCAAAGAATTGAAATTTAATTTCCTTCTGGAATTCTATACAGATCCAACCAAACTTCCATAGCAAATGCCACCATAAAGGTAATTCTCTATCCTCTGCTCTAAGGAATTAATTTTAAGGTATGCACAGTTTTTTTCCCTTTAAGAGCTTCTTAAGTCTAAATTAAATAGCCTCAATAAAGTAGTATTAAAGTTGAACTGAAATCCACGAGAGCAAGACAATTTGGAGTTAGGTTAAAATTCCTTTCTTGCTCTTCAACCTTAAATCAGACTGCTGTGTTAAGGTATTGTAATGATCTAAGACAGTGTGTCATCTTTCATGCCCGCCAGCATATGTTACAATTTCCGAATTAGAGAATAGCTATTCCCCCAAATTATTATTTTAACTACACAGTCATTCTCAGTTTAGATTTAGGTCAGGCACCAAAAGTTACTCTATAATCTTGGGAATGAACATCATAACCCTCAGCCCAAAGTATAATTGTCAAAGCTTCACATCCAGAAATGCACTCTAGGACACACAGAGAATTAAAAAAAGATTTGGATTATTGCTTAATATGGGGATATGTTTATCTTTGTAAACAGCTCTTCTATACAAGTGGTTCAAACGTGGCAAAACAGCCACAAACAGTCCCAATAGAAGTTGCAAAATCAAACATTCAGGCATGAAAAGTCTTTTTCTTAAGTTGTTTTCAAGCTTCATCCTTTTTTCTGCAATAACTAAAGCAAAGCCACAGTAGCTGCAGCCATTTGCATCTAAGGAAGAGATGTTTTGCTTTGGTGATATAGTTAATGAGTCTAAAAATATTCAGTATAATAATTCTGTCAAAGCCCCCACAGTCTCCTCAATGAGCGGAAGCCTGCAGGATTCCAATGGGGAGCCGAGTAATGAGCTCTCAGCATTCGCTCCCACACCATCCAGGCGAGATATACTCGGGCCTCCATAGTTCCACATCATTAGCAACATGAAACAAAGACACATGCTTGACTTTAATAAGCGACTAAAGTTGCTGGTTTACTAGTCTGTTACTGCACGTAAACTCTGTATTTCAAAACAGGTCCTTGCAAAGAGAAGGCAGGAATGGCTTTGGCAAACAGTTAGGTTTAATTTAATGTGGCAAATGATGGAGCAGAATGGAAAAAAAGGAAAAAAAAAAGGACACAGGAAGTGATGAGTTTCTGACACTAAGTCTCCTGGGCTCACTGCAGACTGCAGTCTCGCTGTTGGAGATGATGGTTACGGTGGGCTGCAACGATAGGGCTATAGGCATATGCGACTGAGTTTTAGTTGATATTCTTGCAAGACAGGAAGTGAACAAGCTTATTTCCCACTGGGAAAGGTTCAGACATGATTAACTTGGGCATGACCAAATAGGTCAATAATATGACAATGAATTTCTAGCACAATAATTAAGTGGGAAAATTTGTGTGATTTGTTCTTCTTGTTCTGCACATACCAATAATGCATTAGCATGGATTCATTTAGTTTCTTTCATTAGGTGAAATCACATAGCTACAATTTAAGATAGTGATGGTTCAATTTGAATACTTAAAAGTTATTTCTGCAAAGAAACATTAAATTATTTTTCTTTTATTTTTAGCATAAGCTTTTGCATTTCAGCGTCAGAGGAATGATCTGGAATCTATCTATACATGCATACTAATTGTTTCAGGAGTGATTCTCCCATTCAATATCAGGTCTTACTGATACCAGTCACCAGGATAAAGGAAGAATTACTACAGAGAATGAAACAGGTAAAAACAAATGCTTCACCTTGGGAAACTAGGATTCAATGTATTTTACACTTAAACACTGTTCCTGTCAGTTATTAAAATATTTTAACTTTTCTTTAAATAAACCGTCTATATATATATAATACCCAAATTTTAGCATTGGAAGAGAAGCCAGAAATCATAAAATATACTATTTCATTTCATGCAGTGCTTCAGTCTAGAGTGCTTGCAAAAGAACAAAAACAAAACCCCAAAACAAAAATTAAAAAATTTTTTTTCTTAATATTAGTAATATTCTTTTAGTATTAGTCTCTTCCAATTTAACATCAGGACTTAAATGTAAGAGGTTTATGTAACTGCTCTTTAATATTTCATGTTCTTGCTTCCCCCCGCCCCCCATGGCCAAGATAGTCTTCAGTCCTTTGCTGCCATTTGATACAGGATGAGTTTCCCCATATTACTGGAAACTATGCAGTTCATAAGTATGCCTTTAGCAAATAGAGGACAAAAATTACAGAGTTCAGCAGCAGCCCAATGCAAATATCAAGGAAGACATCAACCCATTCATTAGTGGTCTTTGCTTATGGCTTCCCAGGTGGCGTTAGTGGCAAAGAACCTGCCTGCCAAAGTAGGAGACGTAAGAGATATGGGTTCGATCCCTGAGTCAGGAAGATCCCCTGGAGGAGGAAATGGCAACCTACTCCAGTATTCTTGTCTGGGAGATTCCATGGACAGAGGAGCCTGGCAGCCTACAGTCCATAGAGTCACAAAGAGTCAGACACAACTGAAGCGACTTAGCACATTCGCATGCATGGTTACACAACTATCTTGTCAACAAGGATGCCATGAAATACAAAAATCAACATATGCTCTAAATGGTGGAATAGGTAAATGCCAGTAACCTCCTAAATAAGCCTATCTAGAATACTTTTAAAATTTCATTCCCACTTTAGTTTGTTTTTCTTTTGAAAAATGAGGCTAATTTCCTGGCTTTGGGTTTCTGGTATTTTCCCCATCTGCTCCACAGCTTCTTACCGGTCACTGACATTGATTCCTTGAACACATGGGCACATTCTTTCAGGACTCAGGAATGCTATACTAGGTCTCAAAAATATCTGTTTTTTCATGAGATCTGGACTCTCTCAAGACTATTTACTCTTTCTAATTTTATGATTAATCTTTTTGGTGAGGAAGACTGAAGCAAAATTAATGTTCATTGGATTTTTACTTTTGTTTATTGTTGGCTTGGTGCTTGCAAAGTGGTTGGATCATGTGAATCATTGTTTCATCTTAAAATATATTCTGTTTTATAATAAAATGGCTATGCTGAATATATATCTAATAATAAATGATTTTGAGCATTACTTTACTAGCATGTGAGATGAGTGAAACTGTGCAGAAGTTTGAGCACTCTTTTGCATTGCCTTTCTTTGAGATTGGAATGAAAACTGACCTCTTCCAGTCCTGTGGCCACTGCTGAGTTTTCCAAATTTGCTGGCATATTGAGTGCAGCACTTTGACAGCATCATCTTTCAGGATTTGAAATAGCTCAACTGGAATGCCATCACCTCCACTAGCTTTGTTCAAAGTGATGCTTTCTAAGGCCCACTTGACTTCACATTCCAGGATGTCTGGCTCTAGGTGAGTGATCACACCATCGTGATTATCCGGGTTGTGAAAATCTTTTTTGTACAGTTCTTCTGTGTATTCTTGCACTTCTTCTTAATATCTTCTGCTTCTGTTAGGTCATACCATTTCCATTCTTTATCGAGCCCATATTTGCATAAAATGTTCCCTTGGTATCTCTAATTTTCTTGAAGAGATCTCTAGTCTTTCCCATTCTCTTGTTTTCCTCTATTTCTTTGCATTGATCACTGAAGAAGGCTTTCTTATCTCTCCTTGCTATTCTTTTGAACTCTGCATTCAGATGCTTATATCTGTCCTTTTCTCCTTTGCTTTTTGCTTCTCTTCTTTACACAGCTACTTGTAAGGCCTCCCCAGACAGCCATTTTACTTTTTTGCATTTCTTTTTCTTGGGGATGGTCTCGATCCCTGTCTCCTGTACAATGTCATGAACCTCATTCCACAGTTCATCAGGCACTCTATCTATCAGATCTAGTCCCTTAAATCTATTTCTCACTTCCACTGTATAGTCATAAGGGATTTGATTTAGGTCATACCTGAATGGTCTAGTGGTTTTCCCCACTTTCTTCAATTTGAGTCTGAATTTGGCAATAAGGAGTTCATGATCTGAGCCACAGTCAGCTCCTGGTCTTGTTTTTGCTGATTATATAGAGCTTCTCCATCTTTGGCTGCAAAGAATATAATCAGTCTGATTTCGGTGTTGACCATCTGGTGATGTCCATGTGTAGAATCTTCTCTTGTGTGGTTGGAAGAAGGTGTTTGCTATGACCAGTGCATTCTCTTGGCAAAACTCTATTAGCTTTTGCCCTGCTTCATTCTATATTCCAAGGCCAAATTTTCCTGTTACCCTAGGTGTTTCTTGACTTCCTACTTTTGCCTTCCAGTCTCCTATAATGAAAAGGACATCTTTTGGGGTGTTAGTTCTAAAGGTCTTGTAGGTCTTCATAGAACCATTCAACTTCAGCTTCTTCAGTGTTACTGGTTGGGGCATAGACTTGGATTACTGTGATATTGAATGGTTTGCCTTGGAAACAAACAGAGATCATTCCGTCATTTACGAGATTGTATCCAAGTACTGCATTTCGGACTCTTTTATGACCATGATGGCTATTCCATTTCTTCTAAGGGATTCCTGCCCACAGTAGTAGATATAATGGTCATCTGAGTTAAATTCACCCATTCCAGTCCACTTTAGTTCGCTGATTCCTAGAATATTGATGCTTACTCTTGCCATCTCCTGTTTGACTACTTCCAATTTGCCTTGATTCATGGACCTGACATTCCAGGTTCCTATGCAATATTGCTCTTTACAGCATCGGACCTTGCTTCCATCACCAGTCACATCCACAACTGGGTATTGTTTTTGCTTTGGCTCCATCCCTTCATTCTTTCTGGAGTTATTTCTCCACTGATCTCCAGTAGCATATTGGGCACCAACCAACCTGGGAAGTTCTTCTTTCAGTATCTTATCCTTTTGTCTTCTCATACTGTTCATGGGGTTCTCAAGGCAAGAATACTGAAGTGGTTTGCCATTCCCTTCTCCAGTGGATCACATTCTGTCAGACTTCTCCACCTGACTGGTTTTAGAAAAGGCAGAGGAACCAGAGATCAAATTGCCAACATCCGCTGGATCATGGAAAAAGCAAGAGAGTTCCAGAAAAATATCTATTACTGCTTTATTGAATATGCCAAAGCCTTTGACTGTGTGGATCACAATAAACTGTGGAAAATTCTTCAAGAGATGGGAATACAGACCACCTGACCTGCCTCTTGAGAAACCTCTATGCAGGTCAGGAAGCAACAGTTAAAACCGGACATGGAACAACAGACTGGTTCCAAATAGGAAAAGGAGTACGTCAAAGCTGTATATTGTCAATCTGCTTATTTAACTTATATGCAGAGTACATCATGAAAAACGCTGGGCTGGAAGAAGCACAAGCTGGAATCAAGATTGCTGGGAGAAATATCAATAACCTCAGATATGCAGATGACACCACCCTTATGGCAGAAAGTGAAGAGGAACTAAAAAGCCTCTTGATGAAAGTGAAAGAAGAGACTGAAAAAGTTGGCTTAAAGCTCAACATCCAGAAAACGAAGATTATGGCATCTGGTTCCATCACTTCATGGGAAATAGATGGGGAAACAGTGGAAACAGGGTCAGACTTTATTTCAGGGGGCTCCAAAATCACTGCAGATGGTGACTGAAGCCATGAAATTAAAAGACGTTTACTCCTTAGAAGAAAAGTTATGACCAACATAGATAGTATATTCAAAAGCAGAGACATTACTTTGCCAACAAAGGTCCGTCTAGTCAAGGCTATGGTTTTTCCAGTAGTCATGTATGGATGTGAGAGCTGGACTGTGAAGGAAGCTGAGCACTGAAGAACTGATGGTTTTGAACTGTTTTGTTGGAGAAGACTCTTGAGAGTCCCTTGGACTGCAAGGAGATCCAACCAGTCCATTCTAAAGGAGATCAGTCCCAGGTGTTCTTTGGAAGGACTGATGCGAAAGCTGAAACTCTAATACTTTGGCCACCTCATGCGAAGAGTTGACTCATTGGAAAAAACTCTGATGCTGGGAGGGATTGGGGGCAGGAGGAGAAGGGGATAACAGAAGATGAGATGGCTGGATGGCATCACCGACTCGACTGACATGAGTTTGGGTGAACTCTGGGTGTTGATGATGGACAGGGAGGCCTGGAGTGCTGCGATGCATGGGGTCACATATAGTAGGACATGGCTGAGCGACTGAACTGTACTGAACTGAATAAAATGATGTTGTTAGTTTTATGCTAATTTTAAATTATAATAAGTTATAAGATAAATCTTGTTATTTGACAATGAAAGCATAATGCGTTTGAAGCTACCCCAGAAGTACCATGCCCAGACAGTGTCACAATTTGACCTATCTGGCAACTTCTAAGAAAAGTCCCATATTCAGAGCTTATCTTTGTTTGACATGACTCACAGTTTAATCAGTGTGAACAAGCCTAGTCCCAGGATATTTGTCTAAAACAATCAGTGGTAACTGTTTAACATCCTAGTGAAATGAGGATACCTGTTGGAATTAGCAAGAGGCAGACCAAAAAACTTAAAAGGGGAAAAGTGGGAAAAGAGGTATCTTTGGAGGTCTTTGAAAATTTCTGATACAGTAGCAGAATTTAGAAGGTCACATATATGTGCAGGGTTGTGCACATATCCAGGAGATATGACAAGGCTCCAGTTTCCTAACTCTATCTTCTGTTGAGGTTCTGCAAAAGCAGAGAGTGAAGGTAAGAAAGAGTTGAAAACTACCAGATTGTTGAATGCATGCCCAACACACATACAGAGTCCCTTGGTAATTATTGTTCATTGGTTCAAAGAATTTAGAGAAATCTCTGTCAAATCATTAGAGGACCACTAACTGAGCAGAAGCTTCAATGGCTGCACATGACAAAGAATGCAGACTTTACAGAATTAGTCTAGGAAAATCACAAAAGAAACAAATAAACAGCAGCTGCAGCAGCAACCACAAAAACAAGTAGCACATGGTAACAATAATAAACTCTGGGGAGGGAGAATTTGATTCCCAGCATTGTCATATTATATAAAATGTCCAGTTCTCAAGAAAAATTATAAAATATGAAACAGGAAAGTATGACCCAGAAGGTAATAATAAGCAGTTATTAGGAAAAAAATTCAAGGAAAGCTCAGATGTTGGATTTCCTAGGCAAAGATTGTAAGTCAGCTCTTACAAGTATGCTCAAAGAACTAAAAGAAACCATACTTAAAGAATTAAAAGAATGTAAGAGAATGATATCACACCAAATTGAGACCATAAATAAAAAAGAATTACAAAAAATAACGAAATGGAAATTCTGGAGTTGAAAAGTATAACTGAAACGAAAAATTAACTAGAGGAGCTCAGCACAGATTTGAAGAAGCAGAAGAAAGAACCAAGTAAACTTGACAGATCAACTGAAATTATTCAGTCTTAACAACAGAGAGAAGATTGAAATAAAAATGAACTGATTCTCAGAGATCTGAGAGAAACCACAAAGTACAGTGATGCATGCATAACAGAAACCACAGAATGAGAAGAAAGTCAGAAAAGGGTGAAAATAATATTTGAAGAAATAATGGATAAAAATTCCAAACTCTGAGGGAAAATAAACTATATATACATCCAAGAAGCCTGGCAAATTCCAAGCAAGATCAACTCAGATATCCACACCTAGGCACATCACAGTCAAATTTTTGAAAGACCAAGACAAAAACAGAAATTTGAAAAAACTGAGAAGAATAACTCATCATATACAAAGGATCTTCAAAATAATTCCCAGCTGACTTATCATCAGAAACGATGGGAGACAGAAGAATGACATATTCAAAGTGCTGAAAGAAGATTCTAAACCAAGAATTCTATATCCAGTAAAACTATCCTTCAAGCACGAAGACATTAAGACAGTCCCACATGAGAAAAAGCTGAGAGGTTTTGAAAAACATTTTCCAGCAGACTTGCTCTGAAGAGTGTCTTTCAGACTGGAAAAAAAAAAAAAAGAATCACTGGACAGTAACTCAAATTGAAAGGAAGGAATAAAGAGCATCAATAAAGGTAACTATTTGGATAAACATAAACTGCCATAAATGTATATTTGTTTGTAGCACTTTTCTTGTTTCTCATGTATTTAAAAAGCAACTGCAGAAAGGAAAAATATTAAATTGGGTTGATGGGCTTATAATGTAGAGAAATGTCTTTTGTACAATAATAAGAACATGGAGGGGGGGAACAGAGCTTTATTGGAGCAAAGTTTTTGTATAATACAGATATAAAGTTAGTATTAATCAAAGTTAGATTGTGATAAGTAAAAATATTAATTGCAATTCACAGCATAACCACTAATAAAATAACAAAGAAACAGCAAGAGAATTTCAATAGCACACTAGATAATATCTGTTTAACAAAGAACAATGCAATGATGGTAGACTGGAATAACAAAAAGACATAAAACATTTAAGGAGAAATCCATGGACAGAGGAGCCTGGTGGGCTACAGTCTATGGCGTCACAAAGAGTTGTACACAACGGAATGACTAACACACAACACACACACATAGCAAAATAAACTTGCAGGAAAAGCCTTTGACAAAAACCAGCCTGCCTGATGAAAATAGAGTTAAGAGGGAAATTCCTCTATCTGGTAAGGGCCATACAGAAAAGTTGCCACAGCTAACATTATCCTTTTTTTTAATTTTTTTTATTTTTTTTTATTTATTTTTTTTTAGTTTTTTATTTTTTAAATTTTAAAATCTTTAATTCTTACATGCATTCCCAAACATGAACCCCCCTCCCACCTCCCTCCCCATAACATCTTTCTGGGTCATCCCCATGCACCAGCCCCAAGCATGCTGCATCCTGCGTCAGACATAGACTGGCGATTCAATTCACATGATAGTATACATGTTAGAATGTCATTCTCCCAAATCATCCCACCCTCTCCCTCTCCCTCTGTGTCCAAAAGTCCGTTATACACATCTGTGTCTCTTTCCCTGTCTTGCATACAGGGTCGTCATTGCCATCTTCCTAAATTCCATATATATGTGTTAGTATACTGTATTGGTGTTTTTCTTTCTGGCTTACTTCACTCTGTATAATCGGCTCCAGTTTCATCCATCTCATCAGAACTGATTCAAATGAATTCTTTTTAACGGCTGAGTAATACTCCATTGTGTATATGTACCACTGCTTTCTTATCCATTCATCTGCGGATGGACATCTAGGTTGTTTCCATGTCCTGGCTATTATAAACAGTGCTGCGATGAACATTGGGGTACATGTGTCTCTTTCAATTCTGGTTTCCTCGGTGTGTATGCCCAGAAGTGGGATTGCTGGGTCATAAGGTAGTTCTATTTGCAATTTTTAAGGAATCTCCACACTGTTCTCCATAGTGGCTGTACTAGTTTGCATTCCCACCAACAGTGTAGGAGGGTTCCCTTTTCTCCACACCCTCTCCAGCATTTATTGCTTGCAGATTTTTGGATCGCAGCCATTCTGACTGGTGTGAAGTGGTACCTCATTGTGGTTTTGATTTGCATTTCTCTAATAATGAGTGATGTTGAGCATCTTTTCATGTGTTTGTTAGCCATCCGTATGTCTTCTTTGGAGAAATGTCTATTTAGTTCTTTGGCCCATTTTTTGATTGGGTCGTTTATTTTTCTGGAATTGAGCTGCAGAAGTTGCTTGTATATTTTTGAGATTAGTTGTTTGTCAGTTGCTTCATTTGCTATTATTTTCTCCCATTCAGATGGCTGTCTTTTCACCTTGCTTATATTTTCCTTTGTTGTGCAGAAGCTTTTAATTTTAATTAGATCCCATTTGTTTATTTTTGCTTTTATTTTAACATTATCCTTAATGTTAAAAGATTGAGGGTTTCCCCCTATGATCAGGAAAAAGACAAACATGTCCACACATCTGGGCTTACCAGGTGGCACCAGTGGTAAAGAACCTACCTGCCAATGCAGGAGACATGTTTGTGAGGTTCTACTGCAAAGCAAACAGTGTAAGAATGATTTTATGATTTCTCACATTGGATTTCAAGACTGTTGGTGTCACAAAAGCCACTGTAATAAAGCCACTGCCACCTGGAGGCTAAAAACCAGCACATAATATTAAATGCACTCAATTCATTTTCTCTTGGATACTTATTCCAACTTTATGCAGGTACATTAGTCCTGACTAACCCTGATTAGCACTTCAAGACTTAGATAAGCTGTCATCCTACTCAACCAGGCTTTATTGCCTCCTCAGACTGACTTAGATCTTCCTTCTTTACTCTCACAGCTTCTTCCTTGTGTATAAAATTACTGCACAGTATTTTAATTGTTGCACTATAGGTCTAGATCCTTGACTAACCTCAAATCTTGAGGATTTTTTATTCCTCTTACAAGGCAGGGTGGCTGGCATACAGCAGCTGCTCAAATACATATAAGTTGAATTAATTATACTTTATTTCCCCTAATAAATAATGATTTATTATGTAGCCATCTGTCCATTACATATTTATTCATTCAACTTATATTTTTTGAATAATAACTATATTATAAAGAACATTCTGTTGTGAGTACTTGAATATAAAAATGAAAAGCATATTATTCTTGCTAAACCTCAAGGAAAGGGCAGTTACTTAAATGAGGATGTGCACCATATGTGTTTATTGAAGGTCAACTGTTCGGGAATATAGCAATGAAAATAATATAGAACTCCTAAGAGGTACAAGTCTCCTCTGACTTCTAGAGAGGGGAGATCATTTCACCTAATGTGCAGGGGAGACGGTTTAAAAGGAAGAGGAAGTAGACTTTGGCCCCAGCCTTGATTACAGGGTAGATATGTAGGTGGAAGGAAAATCTGAGTTATTGTGAATAGGCTGACCTTCTGCAAATGGACAGTAAAGCATGAAGCCAAGAGTGCAGCCAGTTCAATGGCCTGGCCAAAGAGAAGGGAGAGTAAGGAGAAAGACTGAACCACCATCTGGAGGAAAAGTATAGGAAGGGTTTTAAAAATAGGAAATATATATATTCTGTACATTTTTCTAGGTTGACTAAAAATAGAATTTTTTAAAGATTCACGTTAGTTCACTTTGTTTACAAGCAGCTCTGCAGCAACAAAGGGGAATTTCAAGAATCTTTAAATATCCTACAGATCCCTAGTGGTAAAGAACCCACCTGCCAATGAAGGAGACATGAGACACTAGTTCAGTCCCTGGGTTGGGAAGATTCCCTGGAGAAGGGCATGGAAACCCACTCCAGTATTCTTGCCTGGAAAACCCCACGGACAGAGGAGCCTGGCAGGCTACGGTCCATAGGGTTGCAAACAGTTGGACATGCCTGAAATGACTTAGCACACACACATGCACAGATCTGTTTGCTGAATAGTTATGTGGTATTTTATATTTATTCCCCAAGACACTAAATATCATTCCAATTGGAAACAAGCACAAGAATTACAAACATAGCAGAAACAGACCTGAACTCACCTAGCAACTTAATGGGATACTCAAGTGATTGATTATATTTTTCATGATTCCTGTATCACTGACATTTATTAAATATGTAAAATGTAGTATAGTATAGCACATAAGTAAAGATACATATAAAAGGAATAATATTTTATAAAAAATCAAGTAGTTGCAATTTCACCTTGTGCCTTATTTTTAAATCTGATTATTTCTTTAATTAATATATTCAATTAGTTATTATATACCACCCTTTGCCAGACCCTGGTGCTAGGCACAGTGACCAAGAAATGTACCATTAGTCTTATTAATAAAATACCACATGATGGTAAGAGCATCTGACATAGTCCGTGTGCATGTCAAAGAGAGGGAGAGAACCAGGAAGAGCTTTATGGAGCAGATGACATTTGCATTGAGACAATAGGGACTATAAATATCTGATTAGGGAGAGGCATTCTAGAAAAGGAATGACGTAAGCAGTTGTCTAGACTCAGAGACAGCATGGCATACCAAGAGAACTACACACAATTTAGTAGTGCTGGAGTAGTGTAAAGATGGATGATAAGAGCTAAAAGTAAGGATGGGAGTCTGAAAGAGGCCAGATTACTGAGAGAGTCTGAACTCTGGAGATTCATTAAAAGGCTTTAAACAGCTGTGAGGAGGAAGGTTCTGAAGAAGCTAAGTCTAGCCACAGGGAAACAAAATAGGAAGCTGTTGGGTAATCCAATGAAAACTATAAATGTATAAGCCAGGACAGTGATGATAGTGACAGAGAAGAAAGACAAAAATTCAAATTTTGTTTAGCATGCAAATTGTCAGGATGTGAAATTGTACATGGCATTGTTGTTAAGTCATGTCCAACTCTTTGAAACCCCATGAACTGTAGCATGCCAGGACTCTCTGTCTCTATCTCCCAGAGTTTGCCCAAGTTCATGTCCATTGAGTCGGTGACGCTATCTAAACATCTCATCCTCTGCCATGCTCTTTTCCTTTTGCCTTCCATCTTTCCCAGCATTAGGGTCTTTTCCAATGAGTCGGCTATATGTGGTATAGAAGAGAGCAAAGAGTCAAGGATGATAACAAGCTTTCTACTGTGAACACTGAGGCCATGATGGCACAGCCAAATAAAAGAAAAAAAATAACCACAGCTGCAACTGGAATTAACAGAAAAATTCAGGGTTGGACATTTGTGTTTCAAGTGCCTGTAAAATTTCAAGTTGGAGATATCCAGTGGTCAGGTATGAAGAGTCTGACTACAAAATTCAAAGTGGTTTAAATCACAGAAGTCAAATGCTTTTTTGTTTGTTTTTCTACCATGCTTGGTAATAAGTATTCCTTTCTTTTAAAATGTTTTTCCTGCCTCCCTGACAATGAAGAATTCTGGACTTACAATGATCCAGTCTAGGAATGTGGATGCCATCTTCATTCTCACGAAGCTTATGAAAACATTTAACTCTTTCTTATAAATCAGATATTCAATTCTCTTTGCTCCCTCATGGATCCAAGTCAGGGACCAATAGTACAGCTATACTTTAAGCCTATTTAGTTATGTTTATATTAGTTTCTGAAAGAGTCAATAAGAAAACTAGTCTAGCCCCTTCATGAAACCATGAGTGATCATTCATGGAAATAATAAGTTTTACTCATTTTTAAAGATGCAGAACAATTATTTGAAGTAGACTAGAGATGGAAGCAAGAGGCAGAAGTATTATTACCACAATGGAAACTTTTTATAGTGGAGTGCAATCTTTACATTAAATAGGAGTCTATGTTCTCTGTTTAATCATTTGAATTTCTCTTATTTCTCTGTTCAGTGCCAGTGGCACTTTAACTTTATTGCAACCTATACAGAAATCAGAACTGATCACAAAAACACAGCTCTCTATTTTTTGAAAAAATGTGTGACCATTTCAGGTCCCTATAGTTAGCAAAGAAAAAGCAGACCATATTACAGAGCAAACAATTATAAGTGTTTTATTTCTAAGGATTTTATTTTTACAACAAGATCTAAACTGCTCAAGATTCAATATGGTTAACTTAGAATCTATAGAATCAGACAGAATTAAGGACAGAATTGCAAAACTGGGCAAGAAATGTCATATCGCAAAAGCATTAAATATATCAGGAAATTGGAGTTAGACTGAAATAAAGGTTAAGTCATCTCTCATTGGCATAAAGAAATTAGAACAAAAGAATGATATAATAAGAGCATGATGGAAACCAACTTAATTTCAAACTCCCCCCATACTCACATATCAAAAAATTGAGCAAACAAATCACATACAGCTATGCCTACACTGTAATTAAGAAACAGAGAGACCAAAAACCCCAATTTACATGAAAGAAGGGAAATATATTTTCTAAGACCATTAGAGCAAGCATTGGAGTAAAACACTGAGCAGTGACTATATAAAAAAGTAAAACAGGCTCTTGGTAGTGGCCTCTAATGCACTGTATATTACAAAAAAGAAGCAGACTCACAGACATAGAGAACAAACTAGTGGTTACTAGGAGAGAGACGGAAGGAGAGGTAGAAGGTAGGGATGGAGGCTTGTAGGTGCAAACTACTATGCATAAAATAAATAAGGTACAAGGATATATTGTACAGCACAGGGATGCAAAATATATAAAATAGCCAAAAATTTTAATAACTAAAAACGGAATGTAATCTATAAAAATACTGAATCACTATGTTGTATATCTGAAACTAATGTAATACTGTAAATCAACTATACATCAATAAAAAAACTTAAAAATAAAAGAAAAAGTGGTTTTTAAACGTGTAAAATGTTCCTTAAGCTTATAAAAATACTTCTTAAGCATATGACAAGGTATTCATAATGAAAGATATAAAAGTTGCACTGAGGTAGCATTTCTTAGTAATCAGATTGATAAACTCTAAATATTTATACCATACTCTCTTAATAAGGCTGCATAAATAATTACAGGTTATATGCAAAATGATACGAATTTTTTTCTATGGAGAAAAATTTAACCATGTCCAAAAATGTTTCAAATGCATTTACTGTCTAATAAAGCATTTCCAGTCTTAGGTTCCTATGTTGAAGATGTACCTTAGTAAGTATAAAACAAAATTAATAACTGTGATATTATTAGTAACAGCAAAAGATTGGATACACTCTATATATCCATTAATCAGGAAGAGTTAAACTATACTACAAGGAACAAAAATGGTTGCTATGGAGTTACATGAAGTGTTTATCAGGACACTGACAATTGAAACAAGCAAGGTGTAAACCAATATTTTTGGTATGCTATCACTTATTAAGAGAGAAGAAGAATCCATTTTTTAAAACTAAACAAATTATAAGGGGATAAATCAGAAATGAATGAAACTGACTATTAGTTGGGATAGGGAGAAAATGACAGTAAGGAATAGAAATGGAAGTGAGATTTCCCTAAGAATACCTTTTATTAATATCTTTCATGTTAAAAGCTTAACACAAAAAGAAAAAAAAATCAAGATTTTTCAAAACAAAAATTAAAAATAAAACATGTAACTCTAACTGCACATCAAATTGGCAACATAAGTCATACAGAGAAAATAACTAATTCAAGAGGCATTTGTACAGTCTATACATTGAATCCGTACATCCATCATAGTAGGAAATGATGCGAGATTTTTAAAAAATTATAAGCTTTAGTCAATAGTTTTCTTTTTAACAGTAATACTGTATTTTCAACAATTGATGAATAATTTGTAGGATAAAGCAAAAAGTAATTGCATTAATAAGTAATTACATTAACATTACTAGGAGCCAGGATCTGCAGTGGAAAATATAAACATACAATATCAAAGAAATCAGTACAATCTTATAATGCTAAATTTGAACTATACATATCAATACAGGCCTATGATTTTTAATTAAAAATATATATTAATATATATATTTCTTAGATATGTTCAAAGCAAGGATTTAAAGTCAATAACTTTCCAATAGCCATAAGCTAGCAACACCCAGTTCTTCATGTCTAAATACCAACTTTGAATAAAAAGACCTAGGATACTTTGGAGAAATGCATGATTGAAGGTCTAAAGATAAAAAGTGTAAAATGAAACTGAGAAATTCCATTATGCCATGAATAGTAAGAGATCAAAAGGGGCATCAGAAGGTTCTAAGAGTTGGCTTGAAGGCTTCCTACTAGACAGATTTGGAACAAGAATGACTCGATGAAATCCGTAAGTCCACAGCAATACTAACACAGAACAAAAGATTCTAACATTTCTACCAAATACTTAAACTGAAATTTGTAAACAGAAAGAAAGTCTGTACCATGTCCTTTAAGGAGAGAGAAGCTATAGTTCATGATCATCTGGTGAGTCATGTCTTTGTTGTTGATGTTGTTCATTTGGATTTTTTTTAATTTTTAAGAGAAGAATGCCAACTTATAAAAGGAGCACTAGAATTAAAAAAAAATCACTATTTTGAGAGAGTACAAGATATGATGGCAAACATCACCCCATAAATTATGTACTAATTTAAAAAAAATTATGTACTAATTACCAGTGGAAGATATTAGGTTGATGAAAAAGTAATTGTGATTTTGGACCTAGTATTTTAAATGATTATAACTAGGCTCAAACACATCTTTATTAATCAAAATAGGAACCATTACAATCAACATATTTTGCCAATGAGAAATAAGTCTATTCTTGTCATGTAAAAATCCGTATTTCGGGATTCGACAAACTCTTGGAAACCATTTTCTTTCTTCTGCTGGTTGTGGAGAGATTTCCCCTGCAGAAAGTTGTTGAGATGCTTGAAGAAGTGGTGGTTGGTTGGTGAGAGGTCAGGTGAATATGGCAGATGGGCAAAACTTCATCACCCAAATCGTTCAACTTTTGAAGGCTTGTTTGTGTGACAATTGTTGCTGTGGAGAAGAACTGGGCCCTTCTGTTGACCAATGCCAGATGCAGGCACTGCAGTTTTTGATGCATCTTACTGATTTCTGAGCATACTTCTCAGCGTTAATGGTTTCACTGGGATTCAGAAAGTTGTAGTGGACCAGACTAGCAGTAGATCTCCAAACAGTGACCATGACCTTTTTTCATGCAGTTTTGGCTTTGGGAAGTGCTTTGGAGTTTTTTCTTGGTCTAGCCACTGAGCTGGTCATTGCTGGTTGCTGTATACAATCCACTTTTCATCGCATGTCACAATCTGATCAAGGAATGGCTCATTGTTGTTGCATGGAAAAAGAGGACACTTCAAAATGATGATTTTTTTTTTTGATTTGTGGTCCACTCATGAGGCACCCACTTATTGAGCTTTTTCACCTTTCCAGTTCAGTTCAGTTGCTCAGTCTTGTCCAACTCTTTGCAGCCCCATGGACTGCAGCATGACAGGATTCCCTGTCCATCCCCAACTCCCACAGCTTACTCAAACTCATGTCCATTGAGTCAGTGATGCCATCAAACTACCTCATCCTCTGTCATCCCCCCCTCCTCCTGCCTTCAATCTTGCCCAGCATTAGTGTCTTTTCAAATGAGTCAGTTCTTCACATCAGGTGGCCAAATATGGAGTTTAGGCTTCAACATCAGTCCTTCCAATGAATATTTAGGGCTGATTTCCTTTAGGATTGACTGGTTTGATCTCCTCAAATTCCAAGAGACTCTCAAGAGTCTTCTCCAACACCACAATTCAAAAGCATCAATTCTTTGGTGCTCAGCTTTCTTTATGGTCCAACTCTCACATCTGCACATGACCATTGGAAAAACCATAGCTTTGACTAAACGGACCTTTGTGGGCAAAGTAATGTCTCTGCTTTTTAACATGCTGTCTGGGTTGGTCATAGCTTTTCTATAAAGGAGCAAGCGTCATTTAATTTCAGGGTTGCATTCATCACCTGCAGTGATTTTGGAGCCCCCAAAATAAAGTCTGTCACTGTTTCCACTATTTGCAGTGATGGGACTGGATGCCATGATCTTAGTTTTCTGAATGTTGAGTTTTAAGTCAACTTTTTCACTCTCCTCTTTCACTTTCATCAAGAGGCTCCTTAGTTTCTCTTCACTTTCTGCCATAAGTGTGGTGTCATCTGCATATCTGAGGTTATTGATACTTCCCCCAGCAAACTTGATTCCAGCTTGTGCTTCATCCAGTCCAGCATTTTGCATGATGTACTCTGCATATAAGTTAAATAAGGTGACAATATACAGCCTTTACATACTCTTTTCCCGATTTGGAACCAGTCTGTTGTTCCATGTCCAATTCTAACTTTTGTTTCCTGACCTGTACACAGGTTCCTCAAGAGGCAGGTCATGTGGTCTGGTATTCCCATCTCTTTCAGAATTTTCCACAGTTTGTTGTGATCCACACAAAGACTTTAATGTAGTCAATAAAGCAGAAATAGATGTTTTTCTGGAACTCTCTTCCTTTTTTGATGATCCAATGGATGTTGGCAATTTGATCTCTGGTTTCTCTGCCTTTTCTACATCCAGCTTGAGCATCTGGAAGTTCACAGTTCATGTACTGTGGAAGCCTGGCTTGGAGAATTTTGAGCTACACTTTACTAGCATGTGAGATGAGTGAAATTGTGTGGTAGTTTGAGCATTCTTTGGCATTGCCTTTCTTTGGCATTGGAATGAAAACAGACCTTTTCCAGTCCTGTGGCCACTGCTGAGTTTTCCAAATGTGCTGGCATATTGAGTGCAGCACTTTCACAGCATCATCTTTTAGGATTTAAAATAGCTCAACTGGACCTGTTTTGTTCTCCTCCAATAGCTTTGTTCATAGTGATGTTTTCTAAGGCCCATTTGACTTTGGACTCAAGGAGGTCTGGCTCTAGGTGAGTGATCACACCATCATGGTTATCTGGGTCATGAAAATATTTTTTGTATAGTTCTTCTGTGTATTCTTGCCACCTCGTCTTAATATTTTCTGCTTCTGTTAGGTCCACACCATTTCTGTCCTTTATTGTGCCCACCTTTGCATGAAATCTTCCCTTGGTATCTATAATTTTCTTGAGGAGATCTCTAATCTTTCCTATTCTATTGTTTCCCTCTATTTCTTTACACTGATCACTGAGGAAGGCTTTCTTATCTCTCCTTGCTATTCTTTAGAACTCTGCATTCAGATGGGTATATCTTTCCTTTCCTCCTTTGCTTTTAGCTTCTCTTCTTTTCTCAGCTATTTATAAGGCCTCCTCAGACAGCCATTTTGCTTTTTTGCTTTTCTTTTTCTTGGGGATGGTCTTGATCAATGCCTCTTGTACAATGTCATGAACCTCTGTCTATAGTTCTTTAGGCACTCTATCAGATCTAATCCCTTCAATCTATTTGTCACTTCCACTATATAATCCTAAGGGTTTGGATTTAGGTCATACCTGAATGGGCTAGTGGTTTTCCCTACTTTCTTCAATTTCAGTCTAAATGTGGCAATAAGAAATTCATAAGCTGACCCACAGGCAGGTCCCAGTCTTGTTATTGCTGACTATACAGAGCTTCTCCAGCTTTGGCTCTAAAGAGTATGATCAATCTGATTTTGGTCTTGATCATTTGGCGATGTTCATGTGTAGAGTCTTCTTTTGTGTTATTGGAAGAGGGTGCTTGCTATGACCAGTGTGTTTTCTTGGCAAAACTGTTAACCTGCTTCGTTTTATACTCTAAGGCCAAATTTGCCTGTTATTCCAGGCATATGAAGTAACAAATCAATATGGCATAAGATGACCAAGCAGAAGTTCCTGCACTCATCTCCTGTAAGAACTCCAAAACTACAACTCACTGCTGAACAACTGTTGACTGAAGAAATGTTGGATCCCACCAAAAAACAATACCCACATTCAAAGGCAAAGGAGAAGCCCCAGGAAGATGGTAGGAGGAGTGAAATTGTGCTTAGAATCAAACTCCTTACCCACTAGAGATGCTCAGAGGATTCAAACAAACCTTATGTGCACCAGGACCCAGAGACCCCACAGAGACTGAACCAGAACTGTGTTTGAGTGTCTTCTGTGAAGATACATATCAGCAGTGGCCTGCCACAGGGGTAGGGGCTCTGGGTGCAGCTGACCTGGGTATGGCATAAGCCCTATTGGAGGAGGTGGCCATTAACCCCACCATAGAGCCACCAGAACTTACACAGGACTCTGGTGACAGACTCTGCTGCTGCTGCTGCTGCTAAGTCACTTCAGTCGTGTCTGACTCTGTGCGACCCCATAGATGGCAGCCTACCAGGCTCCCTCGTCCCTGGGATTCTCCAGGCAAGAACACTGGAATGGGTTGCCATTTCCTTCTCCAATGCATTAAAGTGAAAAGTGAAAGTAAAGTCGCTCAGTCATGCCCGACTCTTAGTGACCCCATGGACTGCAGCCTACCAGGCTCCTTCGTTCATGGGATTTTCCAGGCAAGAGTACTGGAGTGAGTTGCCATTGCCTCCTCCATAACAGACTCTAGG
This sequence comes from Ovis aries, assembly GCF_016772045.2. NCBI lineage: Eukaryota > Metazoa > Chordata > Mammalia > Artiodactyla > Bovidae > Ovis > Ovis aries. The sequence continues at coordinate 24,435,690 of NC_056076.1, read as the reverse complement.
ATTGGCACAAACAGAATCTTGTGTGCACCAGGACCCAGGAGAAAGGAGCAGAGACCCCACAAGAGACTGACCCAGACTTCCTGTGAGTGTCCAGGAGTCTCTGGCAGAGGCATGGGTTGATGGTGACCTATTTCAGGGTCCGGGCACTGAATGCAGCAGCGTGTGCATGTGACCTTTTGAAGGAAGTCACCATTATCTTCATTACCTCCATCATAGTTTGGCCTCAGGTCAAACAACAGGGAGGGAACACAGCCCCACCCATCAACAGAAAATTGGATTAAAGATTTACTGAGTACAGCCCCATCCATCAGAATAAGACCCAGTTTCCCCTTCAGTCAGTCTCTCCCATCAGGAAGCTTTCAGGAGCCTCTTATCATTCTCCATCAGAGGGCAGACATACTGAAAACCACAGTCACAGAAAACTAAGCAATATGACCACATGGACCACAGCCTTGTCTTACTCAATGAAACTATGAGCCATGCCATCTAGGGCCACCCAAGATGGACGGGTCATGGTGGAGAGTTCTGACAAAACGTAGTCCACTGGAGAAGGGAATGGCAAACCACTTCAATATTCTTGCCTTGAGAACCCCATGAACAGTATGAAAAGGCAAAAAGATAGGACACTGAAAGAGGAACTCTCCAAGTTGGTAGGTGCCCAACATGCTACTGGAGATCAGTGGAGAAATAACTCCAGAAAGAATGAAGAGACAGAGCCAAAGCAAAAACAACACCCACTTGTGTATGTGACTGGTAATGAAAGTAAAGTCCGATGCTGTAAAGAGCTGTATTGCATAGGAACCTGGAATGTTAGGTCCATGAATCACACAAATTGGAAGTGGTCGAACAGAAGATGGCAAGAGTGAACATTGACATTTTAGGAATCAGTGAACTAAAATGGACTGGAATGGGTGAATTTAATTCAGATGATCATTATATCTACCACTGTGGGCAAGAAGCCTTAGAAGAAATGGAGTAGCCATCATAGGAAAAAAAAAAAAAGTCCAAAATGCCGTACTTGGATGCAATCTGTGCAATGACATAACGATTTCTGTTCGTTTCCAAGGCAGACCATTCAGTGTCACAGTAATCCAAGTCTCCGCCCTGACCAGTAATGCTGAAGAAGCTGAAGTTGAACAGTTCTGTGAAGACCTAAAGATCTTCTAGAACTAACACACCCCAAAAAAGATGTTCACCTTTCCAGTTTGCATCAAATGTCAAATGATTGTAGAATGGTCGACCTTGAGTTCTTGGGCAACTTCTTGTGTAGCTGTAAGAGGATCAGCTTCAATGATACTTTAAATCTGTCACTATAAACTCCTGATGGCTGGCCACTGCACTCCTCATCTTCAAGTCTTCTCTCCTTTGCAAAACTTCTTGAATCACCACTGCACTGTAAATTTGTTAGCAGTTCCTGGGCCAAATGCACTGTTGATGTTGTGAGTTGTCTGCTGGTTTGTGACCTGCTTTGAACTTGAGTAAGAAAATTGTTTGAATTTGATTTTTCTCTAACATCATTTCTATAGTCTTAAATAAATATGAAGTAAGCAGCAAGTAAAAAGCAAAAAGCTGAGTGCTGAAGAATTGATATTTTTGAACTGTGGTATTGGAGAAGACCCTTGAGAGTCCTTTGGACTGAAAGGAGACCAAACTAGTCAATCCTAAAGGAAATCAGTCCTGAATATTCATTGGAAGGACTGATGCTGAAGCTGAAACTCCAATACTTTGGCCACCTGATGTGAAGAACTGACTCATTAGAAAAGACCCTGATGCTGGGCAAGATTGAAGGCAGGAGGAGAGGGGGATGACAGAGGATGAATGGTTGGATGGCATCACCGATTCGATGGACATGAGTTTGAGCAAGATCTGTGAGTTGGTGATGAACAGTGAAGCCTGGCATGCTGCAGTCCATGGGACTGCAAAGAGTCAGACATGACTGAGTGACTGAACTGAAAAAGTCTTTAGCAAATTAAAAAACACAAAGCAAGAAATGCACATTAAAATATGTATAACATAACCACATTAATTCAAGAATATATTCTAATATCAAAGAGCAAATTTCAACAATGCATAACCACAATTACCTCTGCATCAACCTAATACATACTAATGATGGAGAAAATTGTCAGTCACCACCTTAAAGAAGTTAAAGTCAAAGTTAGCATCATCAATAATGAAATTATAATCCCTTAGTAGAATGCATCATCTATGAGGAGGTGTTCCTGCCAAAAATATACCCTGGTTATACTCAAACTTCTAGATACACATATTTGAATATTTAGAAAATACAGGAGATACAGGAGCAAGTCAAGTCACAAGAAAACAATCAGACAAATTCAGGAGGCAACTGTTTCAAAGAATACTGGTTTATTCTTTTCAAAAGGTCATTGTTTATGTATGTTTATATATAATATGGGTAGAGTCCACATTATATTAGAGAGATCAAGAAGCAAAAATATGCATCTTGATCACATATTAGTTAAACCAATTTTGGAAGACATTTGTGTACAACGGAGATGTATTAATTATATTATTAATAGCTGGAAATTGGTCTTGATTTTCCTTGACGTGATAATGATCCTGTGGTTACTTAGGTGACTGTCATTATTTTTTGGAGACAGGCTCTGAAAATTGTATTTGCAACATACTTTCAAATGGTTCCGTAAAAACTGGCCTAAGAAAATCATCAGTAATTTTTGAATCAAGGTGAAGGTTGTATGCTCATTGTACTTTTCTGTACATTTCAAAAGTTTGAAAAAATGGAAAAATAATGGTGGAGAATTTTCCATAGTTAATAAAATACATGATTCACAGATTCAAAAAGAGTGAGCAGTAATTTTAAAAAAAAAAAAAAAAAAAGAGACACTTATGAAGGACTACAGAGAATCAGGTTTCATTAGTAAAGAACAGAGATATATTTTTTAAAAAGGGACATAAAAATTAAAAAAAAAGACTAACTAAAGTACTAGAACTGATCATCTGTTTTTAAAACATAAAAATTTCATTTGGACAAAATATTTAATCAATATTGCAATGTAAAATAGAAGAACACTACAATCAGGTTATAAATGTGTATACAGATATTAATCTTGTTTAAAAACATGGTATATCACAATGGTAAATAGTGCAAAAGAGTATAAAAAAGAAAGATCAAGTAATAAATAGATGTCTTTTATTTCAGTAAACTGTATAAAACTACAAATATTGTTGGAAGCCACGTTAGGCATTACTGACAAAATGGAGCCACAGCCCCAACCCCCTCTCCTCATCTCACAGGCATGGCTCTGGGGTGAAGAAGTTAGGCCTTGTGATTCTAACTTGTTCTCTCCTTGCTTCGGTTGAGTTGGCTGGAAAGAATGTTAAGGTGCTTGAGAGAAGCATGGGAAAGCACAAAGCCTTCTACAGTTGCGCATAGAAAATAATCTATAAAGTAACCATTGACATTTGTTCAAGGATCTTTACAAAGAATGTCCCAGGATGAGCAAGTAGGCAGCAGCTTGAGGCCATGGGAAGGATTGTTATCTGAGACCTGTTTGTGAGGGAAATATTTATGGCAAAAGAAGATTGCTGAGTTTAGGGTTTAGGAATAATTAAGAATAGCTTAATTATTAATAGCCGTCGGGCGGCTGCGACAATGTGCAGCACGCAGAGAGGAGCTATCCCACGTCTGAGGTCAGGGGCAGAAGTCGGGTGGACCCCACGCCCAGGGGCGGTGGCCAAGAGGAGCTACCCTGCCCGAGGCCAGGGGCAGCAGCCAGGAGGAGCTACCCCACGCCTGATGCCAGGGGCAGCAGCCAGGAGGAGTGACACCACGTCCAAGGAGCCGTGGCTGCGCGGGCACCAGAGGGCTTAGAGGAGCTATTCCACGTTCAAGGTCGGGAGGGGTGGCAGTGAGGAGATATACCTCGTCCAAGATAAGGAGCAGCTGCTGTGCTTTGCTGGAGCAGCCATGAAGAGATATCCCACGTCCAAGGTAAGAGAAACCCAAGTAAGACGGTAGGCGTTGCAAGAGGGCAGACACACTAAAACCATAATCACAGAAAACTAGTCAATCTAATCACACTAGGACCACAGCCTTGTCTAACTCATGAAACTAAACCATGCCCTGTGGGGCCACCCAAGACGGGAGGGCATGATGGAGAGGTCTGATACAATGAGACACTGGAGAAGGGAATGGCAAACCACTTCAGTATTCTTGCCTTGAGAACGCCATGAACAGTATGAAAAGGCAAAATGATAGGATACTGAAAGAGGAACTCCCCTGGTCAGTAGGTGCCCAAAATACTACTGGAGATCAGTGGAGAAATAACTCCAGAAAGAATGAAGGGATGGAGCCAAAGCAAAAACAATACCCAGCTGTGGATGTGACTGGTGATAGAAGTAAGGTCCGATGCTGTAAAGAGCAATATTGCATAGGAACCTGGAATGTCAGGTCCATGAATCAAGGCAAATTGGAAGTGGTCAAACAGGAGATGGCAAGAGTGAACGTCAACATTCTAGGAATCAGCGAACTAAAATGGACTGGAATGGGTGAATTTAACTCAGATGACCATTATATCTACTACTGTGGGCAGGAATCCCTCAGAAGAAATGGAGTAGCCATCATGGTCAACAAAAGAGTCCGAAATGCAGTACTTGGATGCAATCTCAAAAACAGTAGAATGATCTCTGTTCATTTCCAAGGCAAACCATTCAATATCACAGTAATCCAAGTCTATGCCTCAACCAGTAACACTGAAGAAGCTGAAGTGGAATGGTTCTATGAAGACCTATATAAGGCCTTTTAGAAGTAACACCCCCAAAAGGTGTCCTTTTCATTATAGGGGATAGGAATGCAAAAGTAGGAAGTCAAGAAACACCTGGATAACAGGCAAATTTGGCCTTGGAATACAGAATGAAGCAGGGCAAAGACTAATAGTGTTTTGCCAGGAAAATGCACTGGTCATAGCAAACACCCTCTTCCAACAACACAAGAGAGGACTCTACATATGGACATCACCAGATGGTCAACACTGAAATCAGATTGACTATATTCTTTGCAGCCAAAGATGGAGAAGCTCTCTATACAGTCGGCAAAAACAAGACCAGGAGCTGACTGTGGCTCAGACCATGAACTCCTTATTGCCAAATTCAGACTGAAATTGAAGAAAGTAGGGAAAACCACTAGACCATTCAGGTATGACCTAAATCAAACCCCTTATGACTATACAGTGGACGTGAGAAATAGATTTAAGGGCCTAGATCTGATAGAGTGCCTGATGAACTATGGACGCAGGTTTGTGACATGTACAGGACACAGGGATCAAGACCATCCCCATGGAAAAGAAATGCAAAAAAGGAAAATGGCTGTCTGAGGAGGCCTTACAAATAGCTGTGAAAAGAAGAGAAGCAAAAAGCAAAGGAGAAAAGGAAAGATACAAGCATCTGAATGCAGAGTTCCAAAGAATAGCAAACCTAGATAAGAAAACCTTCCTCCAGTGATCAATGCAAAGAAATAGAGGAAAACAACAGAATGGGAAAGACTAGAGATCTCTTCAAGAAAATTAGACACCAAGGGAACATTTCATGCATGATCGGCTCGATAAAGGACAGAAATGGTATGGACCTAACAGAGGCAGAAGATATTAAGAAGAGGTGGAAAGAATACACAGAAGAACTGTACAAAAAAGATCTTCATGACCAAGATAATCACGATGGTGTGATCACTTACCTAGAGCCAGACATCCTGGAATGTGAAGTCAAGTGGGCCTTAGAAAGCATCACTACGAACAAAGCTAGTGGAGGTGATGAAATTCCAGTTGAGCTGTTTCAAATCCTGAAAGATGATGCTGTGAAAGTGCTGCACTCAATATGCCAGCACATTTGGAAAACTCAGCAGTGGCCACAGGACTGGAAAAGGTCAGTTTTCATTCCATTCCCAAAGAAAGGCAATGCCAAAGAATGCTCAAACTACCACACAATTGCACTCATCTCACATGCTAGTAAAGTAATGCTCAAAATTCTCCAAGTCAGGCTTCAGCAATATGTGAACTGTGAACTTCCTGATGTTCAAACTGGTTTTAGAAAAGGCAGAGGAACCAGAGATCCAATTGCCAACACCCACTGGATCATGGAAAAAGCAAGAAAGTTCCAGAAAAACATCTATTTCTGCTTTATTGACTATGCCAAAGCCTTTGACTGTGTGGATCACAGTAAACTGTGGAAAATTCTGAAAGAGATGGGAATACCAGGCCACCAGACCTGCCTCTTGAGAAACCTCTATGCAGGTCAGGAAGCAACAGTTAGAACTGGATATGGAACAACAGACTGGTTCCAAATAGGAAAAGGAGAACGTCAAGGCTGTATATTGTCACCCTGCTTTATTAACTTATATGCAGAATGCTGCTGCTAATGCTAAGTCGCTTCAGTTATATCCGACTCTGTGCAACCCCAGAGATGTCAGCCCACCAGGTTCCCCCATCCCTGGGATTCTTCAGGCAAGAACACTGGAGTGGGTTGCCATTTCCTTCTCTAATGCATGAAAGTGAAAAATGAAAGTGAAGTCGCTCAGTCGTGTCCAACTCTGGCTCCTCCATCCATGGGATTTTCCAGGCAAGAGTACTGGAATGGGGTGCCATTGCCATCTCCGTATATGCAGAATATATCATGAAAAATGCTGGGCTGGAAGAAGCACCAGCTAGAATCAAGATTGCTGGGAGAAATATCAATGACCTCAGATATGCAGATGACACCACCCTTATGGCAGAAAGTGAAGAGGAACTAAAAAGCCTCTTGATGAAAGTGAAAGTGGAGAGTGAAAAAGTTGGCTTAAACCTCAACATTCAGAAAATGAAATGATGGCATCTGGTTCCATCACTTCATGGGAAATAGATGGGGAAACAGTAGAAACTGTCAGACTTAATTTTTTTGGGCTCCAAAATCACTGCAGATGGTGAGTGCAGCCATGAAATTAAAAGATGCTTACTCTTTGGAAGAAAAGTTATGACCAACCTAGATAGCATATTGAAAAGCAGAGACATTACTTCGCCAACAACGGTCCGTCTAGTCAAGGCTATGGTTTTTCCAGTGGTCTTGTATGGATGTGAAAGTTGGACTGTGAAGAAAGCTGAGCGCCGAAGAATTGATGCTTTTGAACTGTGGTGTTGGAGAAGACTCTTGAGAGTCCCTTGGACTGCAAGGAGATCCAACCAGTCCATTCTGAAGGAGATCAACCCTGGGATTTCTTTGGAAGGAATGATGCTAAAGTACTGAAACTCCAGTACTTTGGGCACCTCATGCGAAGAGTTGATTTATTGGAAAAGACTCTGATGCTGGGAGGGACTGGGGGCAGCAGGAGAAGGGGACGACAGAGGAAAAGATGACTGGATGGCATCACTGACTCGATGACTTGAGTCTGAGTGAACTCCGGGAGTTGGTGATGGACAGGGAGGCCTGGCATGCTGCGTTTCATGGGGTCGCAAAGAGTGGGACACAACTGAGAGACTGAACTTAACTGAAGAATAGCTAGAAACCTTTTTAGGAGATAGTGATCTTATGATGCTAGGGGCAAACAGAATTTAGAAAGATAAGAAATAAACTGAGTGTAGCATGAGTTACCATGTAATCACAAGTTAAGTATAGTAAATCTGGGTGGGGGAAACTAAAAACATCAAACCTCTGACCTAATGCTTTTGTCAAAGTATAAAAGAGAACCTGAAAAAAAAAAAAAAAGAGAGAGAGAGAGAGAGAGAGAGAGAGAGAGAGAACCTGAAGCTTGAAATAAACATGTAGTTCCCTACTATGAGTCAGAGACTACATCATCATCCATTGACATCACTCACCCCTTCAGGCTGATTCCCTGGCTGCTGGAGCTGGACTCCGGCAAAATATTTAAGTAAACGTTGTCATTGTGAACATCACCCAGAGACTAAAATTCTACCAAGAATTATTGTGGAATAATGCATTTAGCCTAAGAAACTTTTGGCTACCTAAAGTAATGGTGAAAGCGTGAGGTCTGGAGTCAAACTACCTAGATTGTGATTCTGGTCTATTATTCTGCCTCTGAAAAAGGGCATCTATACTACTATATTGTTGTAAAGATTAAATGAATCAATCTTTGTCAAGTGGTTAGAACACCATATGGCATATTTTGAGTCCCATTTTAGCACTTGTAAAACTAAATCTAATAAAGCCTTTGACTGTGTGGATCACAATAAACTGTGGAAAATTCTTCAAGAGATGGGAATACCAGACCACCTGACCTGCCTCTTGAGAAATCTGTATGCAGGCCAGGAAGCAACAATTAGAACTGGACATGGAACAACAGACTGGTTCCAAATAGGAAAAGGAATACGTCAAGGCTGTATATTGTCACCCTGCTTATTTAACTTAGATGCAGAGTACATCATGAGAAAGCCTGGACTGGAAGAAACACAAGCTGGAATCAAGATTGCTGGAGAAATTTCAATAACCTCAGATATGCAGATGACACTACCCTTATGGTAGAAAGTGAAGAGGAACTAAAAAGCCTCTTGATGAAAGTGAAAGAGGAGAGTGAAAAAGTTGGCTTAAAGCTCAACATTCAGGAAACGAAGTTCATGGCATCTGGTCCCATCACTCCATGGGAAATAGATGGAGAAACAGTGGAAACAATGTCAGACTTTATTTTTGGGGGCTCCAAAATCACTGCAGATGGTGACTGCAGCCATGAAATTAAAAGACGCTTACTCCTTAGAAGAAAAATTATGACCAACCTAGAATGCGTATTCAAAAGTAGAGACATTACTTTGCCGACTAAGGTCCATCTAGTCAAGGCTATGGTTTTTCCAGTAGTCATGTATGGATGTGAGAGTTGGGCTGTGAAGAAGGCTGAGCGCTGAAGAATTGATGCTTTTGAACTGTGGTGTTGGAGAAGACTCTTGAGAGTCCATTGGACTGCAAGGAGATCCAACCAGTCCATTCTGAAGGAGATCAGCCCTGGGATTTCTTTGGAAGGAATGATGCTAAAGCTGAAACTCCAGTACTTTGGGCACCTCATGTGAAGAGTTGACTCTTTGGAAAAGACTTTGATGCTGGGAGGGATTGGGGGTAGGAGAAGAAGGGGACGACCGAGGATGAGATGGCTGGATGGCATCACTGACTCAATGGATGTGAGTCTGAGTCAACTCTGGGAGTTGGTGATGGACAGGGATGCCTGGCGTGCTGCGATTCATGGGGCTGCAAAGAGTCGGACACGACTGAGCGACTGATCTGAACTGAACTGAACTGAATATAATTGAACCCCTAGGTTTGGATGCTAATTAGTATTTTTTTAAATCTTAAAACCAAAATAATTTCATATAAATTAAATAGTCAGAGTATAATTCAAAAGTTGCCAAACTTTCTAGTACATTTTCTTTATCTGGAAAAAGATTTCTGAGTAGTAATGAAACCTCTGGATTAAAAAAGAAATTAAAAAAGAAATTTAATCAGATTAAAAAAGAAATTACAGCATAATAACAATGCTCTGATTTCTAGCAATTATATGATATATCAGCTCAGTTTAGTCACTTAGTCATGTCTGACTCTTTGCAACTCCATGGACTGTAGCACGCCAGGCTTCCCTGTCCATCACCAACTCCCAGAGCCTGCTCAAACTCACTTTTTCTAAAAGCAAATTACATACTCTGGTCACATTCTACATGTTCTGTGCTATCCCTCAATTTCTTAACATTATATTATTTCAGTTTAGTTAAACATGTAAGTATCAAAATCATATAGTACTATACGATAAACTAGAAGAAAGCAAAAATTATATTTACAAGTGTTTCAGATAATAATTGAGAATTTGGAATTGGATGCTGAATTTTCTATATTGACCTGCTTTAATTACATATATTACTGGGGAAATAAATTATTTAATCTCCCTAAGTCTAAGTTTCCTCATATGTAAAATGTCTATAACATTATTTTGGTATAGGGTCACAATGAGGATTAAGACATATATTTATACAACTTGTGTAATACATAGAGAATGTCTGATGCCTGTAGCACTTAATAAATAAATGATCTCTTATTTTTAATGTCATAGTAAATTATCAACAAATGGAAGTTTAAGACCCATGCCTCTATTTTAATTTCTGAAGCCATACTGAGTCTTAGTACTGCACATAGTCCTGGGCAGATAGTAGGTGCTCAGTAAATATTTGCTAACTAAAGAGTTACTGAAAGCAATTCTGCCAGCTCCTATGCAGAATGCATGAGGAAGTAAGTAATGCATTCAATTTTGTGTCTCATTATAAGAAACTGAGTCTAACACTCATGAACATCCGTGTCAAAGGTAATTTAAACTTTTATTCCTAAAGAAAAAAGATGTATATATAGAAATATAGACATGTCTTATACCATGAATATTTCTCAAAGTAAATGATTCCTTGCTTTAACTCAGTCTCATTATGTATAGTCAAAACATTGTATTAGAAATAGGAATGTGCTTTCTTTTGTATGCAGACACTTTTGGCAATTCCAAGAAATCCATATATTTTATAAGCACTGCATGATGGCACATCATGTCTTAATGTTACTTTAAAAAATTCAACTGAAAAAGCAAAGATGTCACAATGTATCCTACTGAAGTTGCTTTGGTCAGCTAAATAATCAGAGCAGAATTAGGAGAAAAAATAGTATGATAACAAAAAGGTGAATTCAAACCTCAGGCTTATGACGTCCCAGGGCAGATATTAATGGCTGCTCTTTCTCTAAATCCATTCCTTTCCTTCCGTAGTTTCTGTGTCTCATCATGTAACTAATATGTTACAAAGCACTAGCTTATTTGGGGAGTTTCATTTCTGTAATATGTATGCATTTGACTGGCTATGTTTGTTATGTATGCAACTATTAGCTTCCCAATTGATGTCTCTAATTTTGTGTATTTTAGGGCATAAAATATTCTTTATGGATGAAACTTTGTCTGCTTAATCCATCTGCCAGCGAGTTCTTTTTTTCTGGCCAAATATTGCTCAGGGCCTTCAAATGTTTCTTCATCTGTGAAATGAAAAGAGGTACTTCCAACCTAAAATGCCTTGATCTTCATGTCCCCTTGTAAGTTTAAAAATCTTTCTACAGACTTAGAGACTAAGTAGCAAAGAACACAGCACTCTGGATGCACACATAGCTTTAACTCTCCACAGTGAAGGCCTAACGATGAGTTGGGCTTGCTGTTTTTCAGTATTTATAACTCTTCAAAGGTGCTCTTGATCAAGGGATTTGTTTTCAACAAAAGCACTTTCTTAAATACTGGCTATCAACTTACCTTTTATTGAAAAGTAGCTGTAACCCTTCTTAGTATAAAAGATCAACATTAAAGCTTAGAGTTAGTTAAGAATGGTAGATCAGATGTTCACAGTTGAATTCTGTCTCCCTAAAAATATATAAGAGAGTCCTCTCCCCAGTACTTGAGAATGTGGCTTTGTTTGGAAAGAGTAACTTCACAGATGTAATTAAGTTAAAATTAGGTCTATAATGTGGGCTCTAATCCAATAGAGGTGGTGATCTTTCAAAAAGGGGAAATTTGGACACAGACACAGACACACAGAGAGGGAAGATGATATGAAGATTGCCATCTACAAGTCAGGAAATGCTTGAAGCTACCAGAGGCTAGGCAAGAGGCCTGAGACAGATCCTTCTCTAAAGGCTATGGAGAGAATATGGCTCTGCTGACATCTTAATCTTGGATTTCTGTTCTCCAGAAATGTAACACAATCAATCTTTGTTTTTCTGAGCTACTGAGTTTGTGGTACTTTGTTATGGGGGCCCTAGGAAATGAAAATACTATGCTCTGAACATTTGGACTCAGTTTTCTAGTAATATCTTGGGATAACTATAGTGTGATCATAGAAGTTTCTAGAAACAGAGGCTCTCGCAGTAGAATAATTTCTTTGCATTATGAAATAGGGCGATTCTTGAAAAAAATATTTTACATAATTATGAAATGAACCATGATATAAAAATATTTATAATGCAAATAGCAATTTTCCAGCTTATTTGTTTCATAACTGTGTTTTTATTTACAGGTAATTTTAGACACAAAAGATTTCTGGAGGCTTTAAAGCAAATCATTGTATAACAGAGCTCTGGGAATGTTTGTCCTGTATCTTACCTGTGAGCTGTTACTTTTCTCTGTTTGTGTCCTAGTGAAATTATCAAATAAACATTTCAGAATACCTTCATTTTTGTCAAGGGAAAAGAGTAAAAATAGAAAATGAAAAGAAAGAGGCCTAAAAATAATATATTACAATTTCAGTGGTGTTCTTTCCATCCTTTATACAGTCTCTAGTATAACTCTTTAACATTAGAGGCATTTTCTAAAATATTATAAGAACACATACTTTGTCTCTAAACTAACATCATAGTGATAGTGAGGAAATTTAGTAACTATAGTGCAATCTTCAGAGATCAAATTTAAAATTTTAATCACATTGATAACTAAATAAGTATCTTACCACAAACTTAATAGTATTTTACTATGAAACAGACCAAAAAATGCTGAGGGCTAATTAAATGCAAGGTTTATCACAGGATAAATCACCTGCTTCAAAGACACTGTATTAACTTCCTGTATAACATTATAATAACACTGTTTTAAAAACTAACATTTAGGTGTTAAACTTAAAAGAAATGCTCAGTTGTGAAACAATATTCTAAAAATAGAAGAAATTATAAAGATACAAAAAAAATCATCAATAAATACCCTACCACTCAATGATAAACTTAAACTTATCAAATATGCATATGTATCAAACATATATATGTGATTTAGTATAATTACAACTAGCGTATAACCCCATTACTATCATACTTTTGTGTTGTTGCACATAAACTTTTATCACTTTCTATTATATCAATGTAATTTCAATGACATTTGTTAACTTAGAATTTATAGTTTAAATTAATTATTTTATATTTGCCTTATCTGTTACTTAACCATCTTCCAGTTGTTTGGACAATTCTTAAAAACTCTAGAATTCTCAGAGTACTTGACAGGGTGTAAGTGCGTGCTAGTTGCTGTTGTGTTCAACTCTTTGCAGCCCCATGGACTGTAGCCCACCAGCCTCCTCTGTTCATGGGATTTTCCATGCAAGAATACTGGAGTGGGTGGCTGTGCCCTTCTCCAGGAGATCTTTCCAACCCAGGGATTGAACCTGGGTCTCCTGCATTGCAGGCAGATTCTTTACCAACTGAACCATGACAGGTGAGTGCTTGACAAACACTCTTGAGAGATAAACGTATTATTATTTTCAACTTAAATATAGGTACTTTCTACAGAAGACAGTAAGAGAAGAATCAGAGAACTTCTAATTCTATTAATTCTTGACCAAATTATTTTCCTGGAGGATTTTTGCATAAGAAGAAAACTAAGATTACATTTTGTGTTTAATTCACACTTCATACCAAATAGCTTTTAAGGAAACTTAAGGAAATAAAGACTAGATGGAAACGTATTTCACTCATTATAATTTTTCAGAGAAATTTAGCTAGGCTTATTTCCCCAAGAGTTCATAAATATTTTTCCAGCAGGTGTTTGATTTTAGAGGTCAAATGGCAAAATGATACTGAACATTGAATTTATGTAGAAATTTTCTTGAATTTGAAATAGCTTATACATACTTTTTCATTAGTCTTCTAATAGTCTTGAAAGATAAGTGGTAGATGCCATTATTTTCATTGACAGATAATGAAAATATTAGTCCAAGACTTTAAGAAGCAACTTGAGTCACTCAGTGGCCTGGATTATATATGGGTAAAAATAGTATCTACATCAGATAAAAGGAATGAGTAAGAAAGTAGGGCAGGCAACTCAAAAAACTAAAACAAACAAACCAAAAAACCCTAAACATTACTCAATGCAGCGTTAACTTGGAAGCCTAGTCAATATGGTTTATGTCAGATAAATTTTTATGCTAATTAGCAACCCTGTGGATGAAGGAGCTAATGTGTCTTCAAAAACAACATATCTTATTGTTAGAGAGTAACGAGGCATTTGGAGAATATGCTCATCAATGTATGAATTCACCAGAACAGTCTTCAAGAAAGACCTGGAATTTCTTTTTGTGTTTGCAGACCTAACTTGTGGCTCACCTGTTACGTCAGTGAATAAGATTTCTAAAGTCAGGGTATTTAATTGCAGATTTTGGTAACTTGGCTTCTACTGGTTCCCAGTGATTTTACCCTTTACATTTCTTATTATTAGAAACTAACTTAAAGTCTGGAATATGCAGACCGATATTAACACTACGTAAAAAATTACCTCAACAGAGAAATGAAGAAATGAAAGAAAAAAATACAGGGTGGAAAATATCCCCAGGAGGATTGAAAACTCTTCTGACTTAATAAGATCCTAACAACAAGCTCTTCAAAGGCTCCTTGTAGAGAGGAAAATATAAAGCAACTTGTGAAGGTACTTTTGCCACTTTTCTATAAATCCAAGTGGACCTGAATTTATGGGAAGCTCACCCTTCAAATAAATGTTTTCTAGTGACATGAAGCTTCAGAAAATGCTTCAACAGCAATAACTGGGATGGACGCTGTGTTGTAATAATTTGGATACACTTGACTAATGCAGTTATTTGCAATGAGGTTGGCTCAGTGCCCAAAGCAGTGAGCAAACAAATATAGCTCGACAATTGTTTCGTGCCTTCCAAGACCGCCAGAAAGATTTTTGTTCAGTCCAGGGGGGCCAGTGGTCAGCTCCTGTGGACACTGGGTCATCGATGAGGCCACAGATGTCTTTTAAAAATAGTCTTTGTTAAATTCACCATTGTGCTTTATGTAAAAATGCTGGTGAGGCACAAGCGTTTTTAATCAAATTAGTATGCAACATAAGGCAGCTGTGTATTCAAATGGGTTTTTTAGCAATTTGGTTGTTTTCCTTATAATAACAGGAAAGAACATTTTGATTTTGAAGGTGACAGAGGCAATATTACCAGAATTAAACAATCTGAATTAGCTTTTTCATGAAATGTAATATGTTTTATGCTTTTAGATGGAACGCTCCGGTGCTTTCAGATGAGCCTTCCACTGTCACAGTCAATGGCCAGGAACAGAATAAGCTCTGGAGGTAGGATTATCCTCAAATTTAATTTTTTTTTTTTAGAAGAAGCTAATGGCAAATGTTTCTAGCAAACTTTAGGTTCATCTATGTTATAACTAGAGAACCAAGACAGGATATTAAAAGAACAGATAAGTATAAAATTAGTAAACAAAGTTTGACATTTTGCTTATTCTCTGAATTTAATGCCAAAAAATGAATATAATCCCTAAAATCATAAACAGTGTGCATGTCAGACCAAAGCTGTAAAATTTCACTTCTTTGTCACCTTTGGTAAATGCAGAACCCTGGTGCATAAGAAGGGGACAAGATTACAAATTTAAGTTACACAATAATGATTTTTACTGCAGAAAGTTTGCATCCAAAGCAATGAGTTCCTTTTCATTATATCTATACATTTTATGGATCAGGAAAGAGAAGTATTCAGAGTCTAATCACACACCATTATACAGATGGGAGATTCTCATTCCTATTGATCAAGAGGACACAAAAGCTGAGAGGATAAAAACACATATGTAGTAGTGTTTAAGGAATATTTGAAACTCTTGAAATGAATAGCTCTCATAAAACCATTTCTCCAAATTTAAAATTAGCCTGTGTGGTTTTGAAAACTGACAAGGAAGTTTTTGTTCTAGCCCCTCATAAACTAGTTTTCTTATCCATCTTTAGGCTTCTTAGCAACCTGAACTTTTATTAACTTGTATTTGGGTAGGAAGACATACCACTTAATTTTGAAATATCTGATAGTGGTAAGTTATTTCTTTCCTTCATTTTTATGAACAGGTTGCAGAAAAGTCCTTTCCCAGAAGATGTACATATCATATGTAGATACTTCACAGCCTAAGGCTGCACAAATAGTGATTAAGGTCAATGATTGTAACATAGCCCGGAAGCCATGTGATCCAGCTTCAAAAGGAATAATGTCTGCCTAATAGAATAATAAGTGCATGCACTGGGGACCAAATAGATGCTCTACAAATATTAGCAAGAGCAATGTGACTAAGGCAGGCTGCTAGTGTTCTGGATGAGAAGGTTTTAAAGCCATCTGGTGTCTGGACATCAGCCTGAAAATCACAGGCTTCGATCCATAAGATAATCCATTCACATAGTCCACGTGCTGAGAAGGCTTTCCCCATGGACTTGTTCCATTATCCCAAATCAGTCCCTGTAACCTGTGGAAAGGGCTAATGTCACTTAAATAATAGTAAAGGAACAGTTTTTTATTTCATTTATGAGGCACATTTATTACAGTGATTCAAACGGTTCAGGGTTCCATTCTCAGAGACAGGAACAGACTGAAATGACAGACTAGTATGGGTGATTTTATGATTAAAACCATATTTTCTTCTTTATGATAAAACAAAAACAAATTAAGAACACAGGCTATGCCTTGTAAGAAAGGTTAATAACTCTGAAATGATAACAATAAACATTCAGGGATAGAAATAACATTCAAGGGAGATTTCCATTCAATCAACACTTAATGAGAATATCTAAGTTGTAAGTAGATATAAAACATAGGTTATAGGATCTCTGCCTTCAGAGATTAAAGAGTCAAAAAGAGCAAAGAAATACACAAGTGAAATAATCTGTGTATACAGTCAAAGCAGTGCCCCAAAAGTAAAATAATGCTTATTGCTCTAAAAAGTATTTGTACTTCAAATTATGTAATAATTTAAAATACAAGTTAGTCTTTTAACTTATTTGGGTAACATTTTTAACAACCATTAGTTTTAAAATTATATTGTTTCTTTAGAAAAATACTTTACTGGTATATAAAATAATTAACATAAGAAATCTTTGAGCTGACTTCATGAAAATATGATTTTAAATTAAAACGCTAATTTTAATATGCTATTTTGGTTCTAAAACTTAAAATATCAATACCAGAATGTCTCCTTTAAAGTGAGATCATCAGAGCAAAGCATCTGATGCTTTTTCTCAACCTCTGTGTGTAGTTATTTACATTGTCTATCCCAGTGAAAAACAGTCCTTTCTATGATTATTGCTTATTTCTCCCTTTCACATTTAGATGAATCATCCTGAGCTGAATCCACTGTGCACTGAGTATTCCCATGACCTATGTCTTAAAGTCAAACAAATTTGACAAGCACTGAATCCTTTTCATGTTAAAAAAAACACCCCAGTCTTATTTCTTATTTCTGATTCTTTGTTCTCTACAGCTTAACATGGAAAGGTCTGCCTACACAAGGAAATCATAAGTTCGATGAAGGACATAGATACCTAATCACCTTGAATTTCTTCTACCACCAATTTATGAGCACCTACAATAGAGAAAGTTTTACCACAAGAATCCAAGAAGGCTCATTAAATAAAGAGAAAAAAGAAATTGCCTCCGTGGGCACACACGGCCATTCTACTAACTACCGATGATTTTTTTTTTTACCTGAATTATAATTTTTCTTTAATAAAATATGTGAATTTTGTGATGGGGCCTCCATTGTGATACTTTTTTTTTTTAATCTATAGAACTTTTATTTTTTTTTTTAGTTTTTCATTTTTAAAATTTTAAAATCTTTAATTCTTACATGCATTCCCAAACATGAACCCCCCTCCCACCTCCCTCCCCATAACATCTTTCTGGGTCATCCCCATGCACCGGCCCCAAGCATGCTGCATCCTGTGTCAGACATAGACTGGCAATTCAATTCACATGATAGTATACATGTTAGAATGTCATTCTCCCAAATCATCCCACCCTCTCCCTCTCCCTCTGAGTCCAAAAGTCCGTTATACACATCTGTGTCTCTTTCCCTGTCTTGATTTTAATGTGAATACTACCACTTTCTGTCTTCTGCCTTTATTTCTGTGGAGGGGGAAGGGATAAAATGGGGTCAGTTCACTTACAATTGATCCTTGAAGGAAGGCTTGGCTATCCACTCCAGTATTATTGGCCTGGAGAATCCCACAGAGGAACCTGGCCGGCCACAGTACATGGGGTTGCAAAGAGACAGACTTGACTGATGCAACACAGCACGCACACATTTACAGTCATCAAGCAAAGATATATGAACTATCTGTGTTCTAGGAAGGACCCTGAGTTAAAAGCATGCTTGTTATCAATAATTTATAAAGCAAAATGAATGCAGGGACTTCCTTAGCTTTTAGGAATTACTACACACAACATTCAGAAAACTAAGATCATGGCATTTGGTCCCATCACTTCATGGCAAATAGATGAGGAAACAGTGGAAACAGTGTCAGACTTTATTTTTGGGGGGCTCCAAAATCACTGCAGATGGTGATTGCAGCCATGAAATTAAGACTGTTACTCTTTGGAAGGAAAGTTATGACCAACCTAGATAGCACATTCAAGAGCAGAGACATTACTTTGCCAACAAAGGTCTGTCTAGTCAAGGCTATGGTTTTTCCTGTGGTCATGTATGGATGTGAGAGTTGGACTGTGAAGAAAGCTGAACGCCAAAGAATTGATGCTTTTGTACTGTGGTGTTGGAGAAGACTCTTGAGTCCCTTGGACTGCAAGGAGATCCAACCAGTCCATCCTAAAGGAGATCAGTCCTGGGTGTTCATTGGAAGGACTGATGCTGAAGCTGAAACTCCAATACTTTGGCCACCTGATGCGAAGAGTTGACTCACTGGAAAAGACTCTGATGCTGGGGAGGGGGGGGCGGGATTGGGGGCAGGAGGAGAAGGGGACAACAGAGGGTGAGATGGCTGGATGGCTGGTGGCATTGGCCACCGACTCAATGGACATGAGTTTGAGTAAAGTCCGGGAGTTGGTGATAGACCGGGAGGCTTGGCGTGCTGAAATTCATGGGGTCACAAAGAGTTGGACATGACTGAGCAACTGAACTGAACTGAACTGATTTGGATTCTACTTTCCTCTGACACAACAATTAAACTTTAAATCAGTTTGTCTCTGAGATGGTCATCAAATGTGGTTTCAAACTTGAACCAGGGTTGGCAACGTATCTAGAAAGTTTCCAACTGGCATTGGTGAAAAAAAAAATTTCGAAATGGGCAGAGGAATTAAATAGTAAAAATGATTTTTTACAATCCCTCTCTGAAAAAAACAGAGAAGCTTGGAAAGTGGGGCAAAGTTGGAAATAATCAGAATAGATTGTGGGGAAAGTAATGAATTATCTAAAAGTGAGAAGACTGTGGAATCTTGGGAGTTTTTCCTGAGAGGAAACTGGCAGAGATCCAGAAACTCCCAATATTTAAAAGTTGGAAAGTCTAATTTCATTCTAATTTGGGGAAGGAAATGAAAGAGAGTCAGGCATAAAAAGTTATAAATTCAGTAGTCGAGGGATCTCCATTGTTGAGGAAGGACAGACTCAGGATAAAGCAAAAAGCAAATGCATTCAGTTACATTTTATGAATACTTTTCCAGTTTGTAGAACATTATGTGTAGGGTGAGTCCAGTTTTACTAAAAAAGAGACTTGTGGCTCAGCTGGTAAAGAATCTGACTGCAATGCAGAAGACCCAAGTTCGATTTCTGGGTGGGAAAGATCCACTGGAGAAGGGATAGGCTACCCACTCCAATATTCTTGGGCTTCCCTCCTGGCTCAGCTGGTAAAGAATTTGCCTGCAATGTGGGAGCCCTGGGTCTAATCCCTGGGTTGGGACGATCCCCTGGAGAAGGGAAAGGTTACCCACTCAAGTATTCCGGCCTGGAGAATTCCATGGGCTGTAGAGTCCATGGGGTCGCAAAGAGTCAGACACAACTTTCACTTTTTTGCTTATATGCCATGAAGCTAAAGATGCCTTCACATTGGGATTGCAGGTGTTTAGAAAGATTACTTGTGATTTTATTTCACTGTTTTCCATATTTTCTGTAATAAATATACATTAACTATACAGACAGAAAAAAAGAAAAATGTAAACTTTGTAGTTAATAAATAAGTACATAAGTAAGCAGGCTGAAAGTCACTTCTCATTCAGCCACGGAATAAAATTTAGGAGCCAAGGACATTCAAATGACTGGAAGGACTACAAGACTCAGTGAGACTCAAGGGATCAACTGAACACAGCTGGATTTCATTTCAATAAAGCACACAACAGCACGGGCCTTAAAAGTCAAAGTTATTTTATTTACTTGATTATCAGTTTACACCTACATAAAATGGGGATAATTATACTTGTTTCTATGGGTTGTTACAAATACTAAATGAAAACCATTTATGAAGCACTTAGAACAATATGACCATATACAGCTTTGTTCTGTTAAATCTGGAAAAACACTATGAATCATCCAGCCGAGGGGCTTCCAAACTATGGGTTCTAACTCATTTAAAGTTATATAAGTTTAGAGGGACCTAACCACTGTGGAAGATTCTGAGAGAGATGGGAATACCAGACCACCTGACCTGCCTCTTGAGAAACCTGTATGCAGGTCAGGAAGCAACAGTTAGAACCGGACATGGAACAACAGACTAGTTCCAAATAGGAAAAGGAGTACGTCAAGGTTGTATATTGTCACCCTGCTTATTTAACTTATATGCAGAGTACATCATGAGAAACGCTGGGCTGGAAGAAGCTCCAGCTGGAATCAAGATTGCCGGGAGAAATATCAATAACCTCAGATATGCAGATGACACCACTCTTATGGCAGAAAGTGAAGAGGAACTAAAAAGCTTCTTGATGAAAGCGAAAGAGGAGAGTGAAAAAGTTGGCTTAAAGCTCAACATTCAGAAAATGAAGATCATGGCATCCAGTCCCATCACTTCATGGGAAATAGATGGGGAAACAGTGGAAACAGTGTCAGACTTTATTTTGGGGGGCTCCAAAATCACTGCAGATGGTGACTGCAGCCATGAAATTAAAAGATGCTTACTCCTTGGTAGAAAAGTTATGACCAACCTAGATAGCATATTCAAAAGCAAAGACATTAGTTTGCCGACTAAGGTCCATCTAGTCAAGGCTATGGTTTTCCCAGTAGTCATGTATGGATGTGAGAGTTGGACTGTGAAGAAGGCTGAGTGCCGAAGAATTAATGCTTTTGAACTGTGGTGTTGAAGAAGACTCTTGAGAGTCCCTTGGACTCTAAAGAGATCCAACCAGTCCATTCTGAAGGAGATCAACCCTGGGATTTCTTTGGAAGGAATGATGCTAAAGCTGAAACTCCAGTACTTTGGTCACCTCATGCGAAGAGTTGACTCATTGGAAAAGACTTTGATGTTGGGAGGGATTAGGGGCAGGAGGAGAAGGGGATGACTGAGGATGAGATGGCTGGATGGCATCATGGACTCAATGGACGTGAGTTTGAGTGAACTCCGAGAGTTGGTGATGGACAGGGAGGCCTGGCGTGCTGCGATTCATGGGGTTGCAAAGAGTCAGACACAACTGAGCAACTGAACTGAACTGAACTGAACCAGCATTTATAAATGAAATGGTAAATAATGAGCGAATAGAAAATGTTACATTGTACCTGAATACCAAAAATTGTGATCCATATAGTATGTTTAAATAATTGCTTTGTTGATTTTCATCCCTAGCTATAGATCCCATAGAAATGAAAAGTCATAAATGTTGATAAAAGCATTATTTAGGCGAGCTGAAAAGTTGAAACAGTCTAAATGTTCATCAACTGATACAATGAAATATAATTCAACAATTAAAAGGAATGCAGTAGAGAAATATGATTCAGATTCTTGAAAATATTATACTAAGTCAAATAAGCTAGCTGTGAAAAATCATATATTACATGATTCCATTTACTTATTTTTTCGAGAATGTCTTTCTTTTTATTTTTTTCATGATTTATTTTGGCTCTACTGCACCTTCATTGCAGCACATGGGCCAAGTAGTTGCAGTGTGTGGGCTCAGTTGAGGCATGGGGATCTTAGTTCCCTGACCAGGGATCAAACCTGGGTCCCCTGCATTGGGAGCATGGAGTCTTATCCACTGGACTACCAGGGAAGTCCCATATGATTCAATTTAAATGAGATGTCCAGATATGGAAACTCACAGAAACAGAAAGCTTGACTCAGACAGATTGAAGGTTGCCAGGGGCTGGTCTGGGAGGAATGGGGAATACTGTGGATGAGTATAGGGGTTTTCTCGTGGGTGATAAAAATGATTTAAAATTAGATAGTGATGATGGTTACACAACCATGTGAATATACAAAAACCCACTAAATATACCTTAAAAGGATAAATTTTAGAATATGTGAACCTTATGTGAACCATATCTTCATAAAGCTATTATTAAAAACGAAAAGAGTTATTTTGTGAGATTGTTTCAGTTAGGTACACATACGTTCAGTGCATCCTATTATTTTATAAAGGAAGAATTTTTCCCCAGAAAAATATTATTTAGTTATAGGCTTGGTCTAACCTCAAAAAAAATAGAACACATTTTTTTAAATAAAACTGGAAAAAGTATTAAAAAACTGAATAAAATATGTTCTAACTACAGTTTTAGAAAGATTGTCATTGTTGTTCTGTCCTTTAGTCATGTCTGACTTTTTGCAATCCGGTTGCCTGCAGCATGCCAGGCTTCCCTGTACTTTACCATTTCCTGTAGCTTGCTCAAACTTATTTCCATTAAGTCAGTGATGCCATCCAACCATCTTGTCCTGTGTCGCCCCCCTCTCCTCCTGCCTTCTATCTTTCTTGGCATCAGAGTCTTTTCCATTGAGTCAGCTCTTTGCATCAGGTGACCAAAGTAAATAGTGTAGCTTAAGCTTCAGCATCAGTCCTTCCAATGAATATTCAGGATTAATTTGCTCTAGGATTGATTGGTTTGACCTTGCAGTCCAACGGACTCTCAAGAGTCTTCTCCAACACTATAGATTGAAAGCATCAATTCTTCGATGCTCTGCCTTCTTTATGGTCCATCTTTTACATCCATACGTGACTACCGGAAAAACCATAGGTTTGACTGTGGACTTTTGTCAGCTAAGTAATGTCTCTGCTTTTTAATATGGTGTCTAGGTTTTTCATAGCTTTTCTTAAAAGGAGCAAGTGTCTTTAATTTCATGCCTGCAGTCACCGTCCACAGTGATTTTGGAGCCCAAGAAAATAAATTTGTCACTGTTTCCATTTTTTGATATTTCAATAAAAATATCAATAAATATAAAAATTTAGTGATATTTTAAAAAATGGAATCAGTGTTATTATTATTGATATTTCTTCTGGCAATCTTGATTCTAGCTTGTGCTTCATCCAGCCCAGCATTTCACATGATGCACTCTGTATATAAGTTAAATAAGCAGGGTGACAATATACAGCCTTGATGCACTCCTTTCAATGTGGAACCAGTCTGTTGTTTCATGTTTGGTTCTAACTGTTGGTTCTTGACCTGCATACAGGTTTCTCAGG
This sequence comes from Ovis aries, assembly GCF_016772045.2. Classification (NCBI taxonomy): domain Eukaryota; kingdom Metazoa; phylum Chordata; class Mammalia; order Artiodactyla; family Bovidae; genus Ovis; species Ovis aries. The sequence goes on along the minus strand of NC_056076.1, from coordinate 24,412,318 downwards.
AGAGAGGTAAAGTGGTCTGTTATCCCCACGTCTTTAAGAATTTTCCACAGTTTATTGTGATCCACACAGACAGAGGCTTTGGCATAGTCAATGAGAGAAGTAGATATTTTCCTGAAATTATCTTCCTTTTTCTATGTTCCAACAGATGTTGGCAATTTCATCTCTGGTTCCTCTGCCTTTTCTAAATCCAGCTTGAACATCTGGAAGTTCTTGGTTAACATACTGTTGAAGCCTAGCTTGGAGGACTTTGAGCATGACCTTGTTAGCATTTGAAATGGTGCAAACGTGTGATAGTTTGAACATTTTTCCGTATTGCCCTTCTTTGGGACTGAAATGAAAAGTGACCTTTTCCAGTCCTGTGGCCAATGCTGAGTTTTCCAAATTTGCTGGCACATTGAGTGCAGCACTCTATCAGCATCATCTTTTAGGATTTGAAATAGCTCAGCTAGAATTCCTTCACCTCCACTAGTTTTGTTCATAGTGATGCTTTCTAAGGCCTACTTGACTTCACATTCCAGGATATCTGACTGTAGATGAGTGATCCCACCATCGTAGTTATCTGGGTCGTGAAGATCTTTTTTGTATAGTTCCTCTGTGTATTCTTGCCACCTCTTAATATCTTCTGCTTCTGTTAGGTCCATACCATTTCTGTCCTGTATTGTGCCCATCTTTGCATGAAGTGTTCCCTTGGTATCTCTAATTTTCTTGAAGAGATCTCTAGTCTTTTCCATTCTACTGTTTTCCTCTATTTTGAATGGTGAAAGTGAAAGTGAAGTTGCTCAGTCGTGTCCAACTCTTTGCGACCCCATGGACTGTAGCCTATCAGGCTCCTCCGTCCACGGGATTTTCCAGACAAGAGTGCTGGAGTGCTGCCATTTCCTTCTCCAGGGGATCTTCCTGACCCAGGAATCAAACCAGGGTCTCCCGCATTGCAGGCAGGCACTTTACCGTCATTGAACAGTAAAAGCATTTAAAAGAAAGCAATTACCAACTTACAATTTTTTCACCAACATATGGCTATTATTCCTGGTTACTATCTTTTCATTTTATGTTATTACAAGAGGAAATGTTAGAATTTTGAATCTTACCTAATAATTTAGGGATTTTTGTTTGTTTTAGAACAGTAGCTGGTTAACATTCTTCAGCCTGCCTGAATTCCCAAGGTTTTTTGAAAGAGGAGCTACTGAGATCATGCTCAAATTTTATCAAAAGCTTCACAAAAGATATGTGAAGACAAAGAAAATATTAATCAGGGTATATTGTGACAACAAAAAGAAAGTTGACTTTTTACTGCCACTGTACAATTTGGATAGTAAACACCTACTAAATATCTATCATGGGGATAAACAAAGGAAGAAGAAAAAGGAAGGGAGGAAGGGAAGGAGAGGCGGAAGCTGGGAGGGAGGAGAAGTGGAAGAGGGTGAAGAGGAAAGAGAAAGGGAAAAACTGGGAAGAAAGTGAAAATATTGCAACTGGAAGCACTAAGAATTTGAATGTTTATTATGGATGGAAATGATTAAACAAGGATTTGGTATAGTATTCAATAAAAAAGGATCTGTAAAACTTACATTAATAGCCAGAGTGATCCTGAGCTTGGCACAGTTATTTGTTTAAGGGGTATAATACTTCCTATATCATAGAATTTTGGAGATTAACTGTGACAGCACATGTGCAGTGCTTAAAAGGATGATATGTAAATGTTTGATTTTTTTTTATCATAAGTATATTTATAAATTCTGGTTAAAATAATTCAAAGGCAGGATCAAATAAATGCAATTCCAAACTCCCTCACAGATTTATTCTCAATCTTCAGTATTTTGGACTTCCTTGGTGGCTCAGTGGTAAAGAATCTGCCTGCAGTGCAGGAGACACAGGAGACATGGGTTCAATCCCTGGGCTGGGAAGATCCCCTGGGGAAGGAAATGGCAACCCACTCCAGTATTCTTGCCTGGAGAATCCCACGGATGGAGGAGCCTGGGTATTCTGACTTGGTATTGGCAGCTACTTACTCTGCATCATCAGTTTTTCAAACTCAACACATGCAAACAGGAATACATTGGTTTTGTGTGTGTGAGTGTGTGTGTGTGTGTTTTAATCTGAAACCTGCTCCTCAACCTTATAAACTATCTCAGGAACTTGCCCCAGGGTTTACACAATCACTCAAACCAAAGGTATTTTTATGCCTATGGTGACTGGCACAGTGCTTTAAGTACAGAAGAAGTCATACAAATACGTTTAATGAGTGTTTTAGACTCATTTTACCTTTTCACCTCCTCATCTTTTTGTTGTTCAGTTCAGTTGCTCAGTCGTGTCTGACTGTTTGAGACCCCATGAATCACAGCACGCCAGGCCTCCTTGTCCATCACCAACTGCCAGAGTTCACTCAGATTCACGTCCATCGAGTCAGTGATGCCATCCAGCCATCTCATCCTCGGTCGTCCCCTTCTCCTCCTGCCCCCAATCCCTCCCAGCATCAGAGTCTTTTCCAAAGAGTCAACTCTTCTCATGAGGTGGCCAAAGGACTGGAGTTTCAGCTTTAGCATCAGTCCTTCCAAAGAAATCCCAGGGCTGATCTCCTTCAGAATGGACTGGTTGGATCTCCTTGCAGTCCAAGGGACTCTCAAGAGTCTTCTCCAACACCACAGTCCAAAAGCATCAATTCTTTGGCGCTCAGCCTTCTTCACAGTCCAACTCTCACATCCATACATGACTACTGGGAAAACCATAGCCTTGACTAGATGGACCTTAGTTGGCAAAGTAATTTCTTTGCTTTTGTATATACTATCTAGGTTGGTCATAACTTTTCTTCCAAGGAGTAAGTGTCTTTTCATTTCATGGCTTCAGTCACCATCTGCAGTGATTTTGGAGCCCCAAAAAATAAAGTCTGACACTGTTTCCACCGTTTCCCCATCTATTTCCCATGAAGTGATGGGACCGGATGCCATGATCTTTGTTTTCTGAATGTTGAGCTTTAAGCCAACTTTTTCACTCTCCTCTTTCACTTTCATCAAGAGGCCTTTTAGTTCCTCTTCACTTTCTGCAGAGTGGTATCATCTGCATATCTGAGGTTATTGATATTTCTCCCGGCAATCTTGATTCCAGCTTGTGTTTCTTCCAGTCCAGCATTTCTCATGATGTACTCTGCATAGAAGTTAAATAAGCAGGGTGACAATATACAGCCTTGACGCACTCCTTTTCCTATTTGGAACCAGTCTGTTGTTCCATGTCCAGTTCTAACTGTTGCTTCCTGATCTGCATACAGATTTCTCAAGAGGCAGGTCAGGTGGTCTGGTATTCCCATCTCTTTCAGAATTTTCCACAGTTTACTGTGATCCACACAGTCAAAGGCTTTGGCATAGTCAATAAAGCAGAAATAGATGTTTTTGTGGAACTCTCTTGGTTTTCCCATGATCTAGCAGATGTTGGCAATTTCATCTCTGGTTCCTCTGCCTTTTCTAAAACCAGCTTGAACATCAGGAAGTTCATGATTCATGTATTGCTGAAGCCTGGCTTGGAGAATTTTGAGCATTACTTTACTGGTGTGTGAGATGAGTGCAATTGTGTGGTAGTTTGAGCATTTTTTGGCATTGTCTTACTTTGGGATTTGAATGAAAACTGACCTTTTCCATTCCTGTGGCCACTGCTGAGTTTTCCAAATTTGCTGGCATATTGAGTGCAGCACTTTCACAGCATCATCTTTCAGGATTTGAAACAGCTCTACTGGAATTCCATCATTTTCTCAGACTGTACATTCACTTTCCTCCCGTTGCCATTGTATCAGTAGAGTCTGTCACTGCCTTTCATCTGAAATATTTTACGACTTCCTCAGTAGACTTTTCTGCCTCCAATTCAGATGCTGTAGGTCCATCTACACTTTATTTTAAGGGTGATTTTTCTAAAACATACATGTGGTCATGCCATGTCCAGGTCAGGCTTAAAATGTTTTAATGGCTTTCCATTGCTTGAGGATTAAATCTAAAGCTTCTTCAGGCCCAGCACATAAGAGTTTTCCTGATTTGCCTCATTCAGCCTCCAGGTCTTTGATCTGCCTTTCCCTGTTGTCCAGCTCTCTAGGATGTCGCCTGCACCCCTTCTGCCTAATGAATATTTGCAGCTCCCTGTTGATTCAGCACTTCCCCATGAGTTGGTCTAAGCCTAGGCAGACCTTTTTCTCAAACATCTCTCTCTCCTGCCATGTTCACACAGTACAGGTCTTCTCTGTGAAGTCTGGGGTCAGATATGAGGAGTCTCAAGTTCCTTTTAGTTTCTTTAACTCCTTAAATTGCTTATCGGCATAAGTCATTATGGCATCTCTCATAAGGAGCCAACAAATACGAGTTTCTGCTTGAAAAATCTCATGGAGATGGAGATTTATTTTACTGTATCAAATAAATTTAGTCATTATTGAATTTCCAGGTAATACTCTATTACAAATACTTGCCATAGAGACTTTGTACTGTCTTTTGAGGACACTCCATTGCTAACAGTAGAAGGCAATCTCCTTCAAGATACAGGCACTGTCTTATTTTTGAATTTTCACTGCCAGCAGAGTTCGAGTTTCCTCAAACATGACTGTGGAATAAATGATTGCTGCTGCTGCTGCTGCTGCTGCTGCTGCTGCTAAGTCACTTTAGCCGTGTCCAACTCTGTGCAATCCCATAGACGGCAGCCCACTAGGCTCCCCCATTCCTGGGATTCTCCAGGCAAGAACACTGGAGTGGGTTGCCATTTCCGTCTCCAATGCATGAAAGTGAAAAGTGAGAGTGAAGTCGCTCAGTCATGTCCGACTCCTAGTGACCCCATGGACTGCAGCCTGCCAGGCTCCTCCTGATTAAACAACTTTATATCCTCTTTTCTCAGTGCTCAGTCACATTCTACTCTTTGAGACTCTATCGACTGTAGCCCACCAGGCTCCTCTGTCTATGGGATTTCCCAGGCAAGAATACTGGAGTGGGTTGACGTTTCCTTCTCCAGGGGATCTTCCTGACCCAGGGATCAAACCCACATCTCCTGCATTGGAAGGAGGATTCTTTATCACTGTGCCACCTGGGAAGCCCCTTGTGCTCTCTACCTACCCCATAAAAGGTTTGCAGTTGTTTTCTTTTTCTTTTTTTAAATTTTAGTTTTCAGAAGCAGCACATTCCATCGTTTGAGGAATAAATCCAAACTCTTCAGGCCCAGCACATAATATTCTTCATGATTTGCCTCATTCAGCCTCCAGGTCTTTGATTTGCCTTGTTGAGCTTTGACATCTGGACTCAGCCATAACTTTCCCACCACTGGTGGAGACACTGAATCTGATGCTTAATGAAAAACACTGAAGTCCAATGCATGGATTTCAAACTTTCTCATTGTATAAAGTTTGTTAATTTGAAGTCTCTTGGAGAAAATATGTGATGCACATGTAATGGGGAATTTTATAAAAATAGAATATTTCTCTCAATATGGGTTTACACTGATGTTTACATGAACTTGAAAAATGTGGACAATTCAATAGCACTGCCGCCCAAAACAAGTCAAAACCCAACAAGTAACAGAAGTCACACCTTTCTTTAATTAAACCCATAACCGAAGGATATAAAAATGGCCTATTCTATTATCAACATATATCCACATTTTTTGCATATTTTTTACTTTTGTGCTGAAGAAAAACTTTATATTTACTAACAGAAAATTATATGTCCTAAAATTGAGAACAGTTACACATTTATTTAACATGGTTTCCAGCCCATTAAAACATAAAAATATTTCTGCTATGTTATCAGGCTTCCTTCAGTTTGAATGAAATTGTTACCTTCTTAATCTACATTTTCATAATTTAATTTTATGACAAATTTAATGTCTTACCCATTCCTCTATTACCTCCAAACTAGATAGGTTCTGGAATTATAATTTTTAATGCTAAAACATGGACATTAAGAAAATACATAAATAGATCAATTTAATTATTATTTGTTTAACTCATTATCTTAAGCTATTATAATATTCTCCCCTCGATGAAATACATAGAAATAGTAAATAAAAGTAAACATACTCTTAAATTTTTTTTATTGAATAATATATAATCTATAAATTTTACTTTAAATTTACTATGTCTAAATACTCTGCTTGATCACTTATTTTGATATTCGACATCTGAGAGAATCTGAAAATCTATTTCTGTAATTTTCTTGATAAAATTAAAGTGTTAGTCACCCAGTTGTGTCCTGAGCGTGTCCTCACTCTCTGCAAACCCATGGACTGTAGCCCACCAGGCTCCTCTGTCTATGGAATTCTCCAGGCAAGAATACTAGAGTGGGTAGTCATTCCCTTCTCCAGGGGAATGTTCCTGTCTCAGGGATTGAACACCAGTCTCCTGCATGAACTGCAGGCAGATTTTTTTTTACCTTCTGAGACACCAGGGAAGTCCCAGGGTATTTCTTATATAATTTCAAAAAGCCTTCTATAACCATTCATTCTACTACTATAGAGAAACTCTCTAAATGGAAATTTTAAAATACCAAGCCTTAGTGTGGATTACACTGTAGATGAGGCAAGTTTAGAATTAGAAAACACCTTAGCCAGGTTTTCAAAAGTGTTTGAAGTAAACTCCTAGATTATATGAATAGATGTTCAGATGTATAACCAAATAAAAGGTTTATTTCAAATGATCTATAAATTGTAGATTATCAATACTGCTGATATATTTCTTTGCAGATATCCAAGATCTACCAAGGTGGAAATCTTTGGGTGACTATACCATAATATTATACACTGGTTTAGTGGAAATTTCTGATTCAAATCACATATTAGTGGGGGAATTTTACCCAGCTCTTTCTGGAAAAGTAATTCAGAGACATTATCACTGTGGAAAATATTTTTAGTGTAGAAGTGACTGGATTTGTCTTGCTTTGACTTTCCTTGCCATGAAATAGTTGAGGAAATGACTGTAGATGTAAATCTTGAATCGTATTTTAATAATGAAATAAATTCAAAGGTAAAGGAAGATTTTCAAAAAGTCTACTAGCCAGTCCTTTATGTGTGGACTCTGTGAATATCTTTCATCTCTTTTATCCCTTCCTTTAACACAGCAGATGCTCTAAAATGAAGTAATGAAGATTACAACAAATCCTTTAAGAATTTACAAATTAGCTGAGTTAGGGCCCTGGAAAGAAACCATATAAGATATGTAATCTGGCTAGGTACTGGAAGGGCAATGAAAACAGCAAGAGACAAAAATGGTTAAACACAGAAATCTATATGGCATTAGAGACAAGGGGAAAGTGCTTCAAATTTAAATTAATTCTGAATAATAAAGACAAATGCTAAAAAAATATGGCACAGATTCTTACAGACACATTACAAAGATGGAACAGGAGTTATCATCAACAAAGAACCATAAGTATGGAAATAAATCTTCAAATCAATTAGGGAAGAGAATTAGAAAATAAACTGCTATATTGAAAGATGGAGAAGGAACAATAGTATGTGCTCCATCAATATTTGTTTAATTATAGTGAATTATTGAATGGGGAGGCTTATACAGTGAGCAGCAAACAGGCTGGAGTTAATGACTTGTTCACCACTGCCTTTTAGGAGAAAGTGTGTGAGCATGTGCTCAGTCACTCAGTCATGTCTGACTCTTTGCAATCCCATGGACTGCAGCCCACCAGGCTCCTCGGTCCATGGGATTCTCCAGACAAGAATGCTAGACTGGGTTGCCATCTCCTTCCCGGGGTTCTTCTCAACCCAGGGATTGAATCTGCATCTCCTGCATTTGCAGGCAGAGTTTTTACCACTGAGCCCCCTGGGAAGTCCATTTGGAGAAAGCATTTAGTTGCAAACTGTTGATCAGAGTGAAATACCCATGATGAAAGGAGAGACACTGGAAGAGAATAGTTAGCCATGTAGACAATTTACATGACAGCAAAAACAGCCATCTATAAGAATCACCAGAATAGGAAAGTCAGCCAAAATCACCTACTTGTATGAAAATCTGGATAATAGAAGTCTTTGTAATATTTTAAGGTCTTTTAAAATTTCAAATACCAATAATTTGGAAAAGACAAAATCTTAGTATTTTTAAAGAGGTAAAAGGCTTGAACCTGATTACTAGGTTACCTGGGAAGACACCAGCAGAAGCAATCCATCAAATTTTAGTCACCTGGAAAAGTATGGGTTCTCTGAAACATCAACATGGTTTTCTGAATAGCAAATCATGCCAGACCCATTTAATCTTGCTCTGTGATAGCATTAACAGGCCACAGAGACAAGGAAAAATGATAGTGACAATCCATCTTATTTTCAGGAGGTCTTGGAATCTGCTCTTTGTCACATTTTCATTGACAAACTTGGGAAAATATGACTTTAACCACATTATTTTTAGGTGGGTGGATGCACAACATGCTTGAATGTTCAATTAAAGGATAATTGAAATTTCAATTTCAAGTTGCATGAATATTTTGATGTAGCTCCCAGGAACTGGTCCTGGGGACCATCTTGTCAACTGCTATTAGATGACCTACATTAAGTAATTTAGAGTGCTCTCACCAATCTCTGGATAATTATACATTCATTTAATCAGCATATATAGGAGATAAAAATGGAAAAGATGGAATAATATAAATACATAAAGCTAATACCTCAAATAAATCTGTCTTATTAGAATATTAACAATGTGGTACTACCGTAAAAATTACCAGCACTCTGAAGAAAATCTTAAAAGCTTAAAAGGAGCAAGACATGCAAGGCTTTAAAAAACAAAACAGAACACTTTTGCCCTTTCTTTGCTTTAGTTAACCACCATCAAGATACTTGTTTTCCGTTTTAGTCAATGGTAGCCAGACTTTTTAATGAATTTAAAGCTAAATAATAGAAAAATTTTGATAATTTTTGTGTTTTTCAATTTTTCTTCTTTGTTTATTACTTTTGTAAATAGAAGAGTCAAGCTACATTTTCAAAAATGGATACAAGCAAGCAAACACAAATAATACAGAGAAAATATGAGGATATCTCCTTTGAAAGTGTTTTGGGCAATAAAAGAAATTGAAGATGGGGCCCATATAATGCCCATAAGGCAATCACATCATGTGAAATGCCAGAATGGAGGAAGCATAAGCTGGCATCAAGATTGCCAGGAGAAATACCAATAACCTCAGATATGCAGATGACACTACCCTTATGGCAGAAAACAAAGAGGGGCTAAAGAGGCTCTTGATGAAAGTGAAAGAGGAGTGAGAAAAATCTGGCTTAATACTCAACATTCAGAAAACTAAGATCATGGCATCCGGTCCCATCATTTCATGGCAAATAGATGGGAAAACAATGGAAACAGTGAAAGCCTTTATTTTCTTGGGCTCTAAAATCACTGCAGATGGTGACTGCAATGATGAAATTAAAAGATGCTTTCTGCTTGGAAGAAAAGCAATGACAAACTTGAAGCATATTAAAAAGCAGAGACATTACTTTGCCAACAAAGGTCTGTCTATTCAAAGCTATGGTTCCTCCAGTAGTCATGTATGGATGTGAGAGTTGGACTATAAAGAAATCTGAGCACCAAAGAGTTGATGCTTTTGAACTGTGGTGTTGGAGAAAACTCTTGAGAGTCCCTTGGACTGCAAGGAGATCAAACCAGTCCATCTTGAAGGAAATCAGTCCTGAATATTGATTGGAAGGACTGATGCTGAAGCTGAAGCTCCAATACTTTGGCCACCTGATGTAAAGAATTGACTCCTTAGAAAAGACCCTGATGCTGGGAAAGATTGAAGGCAGGAGGAGAAGGGGACAACAGAGGATCAAATGATTGGATGGCATCACCGACTCAACGGATGTGGAGTTTGAGCAAGCTCTGGGAACTAGTGATAGACAGGGAGGCCTGGCATTCCTCAGTCTGTGGGGTTGGAAAGAGTCAGACACAACTGGATGACTGAACCAAACTGACTGACGGCAATCACAAAATGAGGCGACTTATTTCGCCCATGGTCAATGAATATTTAAGAGAATATACTGTTCAAAAACCCCTATACTGGACTATCACATACATTTTCATGCATCACCTTCACAGTAACATCTATATAGTGAAGAAAGAAAGAGAATTGGAGGAAATAGACTGGCTGGATGACTCTGCCCAGTTTTTATCAGAGACAGAATTAATACTCGAAGCTGTAATGACTTCTGATGTCTCTAACTGAAAGTAGATTAAAATATTTCCTTATTTCTTAAGTATATGTTTGGAATCACTACAGAAAAATAAAATCATTTAAAATGTGTAAGCATATATTTTAAGGGATGCAGTATGGTCTTTTCCTATTCTTTCTTTCAACATCGGTTTAAACTGTCCTGGAAGATACACCTTGCTTGAGTGCATGCATGCCAAGTCGCTTCAGTTGTATTCGACTCTGTATGATTCTATAGACCTCAGACTTGCAAGCTCCTCTGTCCATGGGATTCTCCAGGAGAGAATGCTGGAGTGGGTTGCTGTGCCCTCCTCCAGGGGATCATCCTGACCCAGGGATCAAACCCACATCTCTTGGCCAGTGGTTCTTTACCACTAGTATCACCTGGGAAGCCTGGGATACAACTTACCTCTGTATAAAGATAGAATAATCTTTATAAAAGGTAGAATTACTTCAGAATATGCTGATTACAAACCCTCATGACAATAAGTGAATCCACATTCTCTAATGAAAATTTTACCTATTTTAAATAAGCAAAGAAAATGAGCTATAGTGACAAGAATTTACAGTGGGAGCTAGGGGTATGTGGAACTTTAGCTGGACTGAATGTTTCTAGATTATTTTCTTCTGGCTGTCCTATATTTTTCAGAGCCCCATGATATTTTCTATGGAATGCACACTTCTTGTTTCAAAGTGTTAGTCACTCAGTCGTGTCCGACCCTTTGTGACGCCGTGGACTATAGCCTGCCTGTCTCCTCTGTTCATGGGAATCCCCAGGCAAGAACTGGAGTGGGTTGCCATTCTTGTTTCAAGGCCCTTATTAATTTTTTTCTTTTCTTTTATGACATAAAATTGTTTTACATTTTATCTCATGAAATAATAAATGTTCATCATAAAAACAAAACAAAGGAATGGGGAAAAGTGTGAAACTTTTCCACATCCTCATTACTGCTAACTTTTGAAAGATAGTTTTTGAGATAAATCACTAGACATAAACGTAATAAAATCCAATACATGTGAGAATACAAAGTAGGAATCATACAGTATATGCTGAATTATAGCTTGGTTTTTCAATCAAATATGAACCATGGCTATTTATTCCTTTTAAAGTCTGTATAAAGTCCCCACCCTATACCAGTTCTTTTGCCATACAAGGAAAGTGCTGACAATTTTCCTTTTAGAAACTGCACTATAATCAACATCATTATACATATCTTTGCAGACTTTCACAGATTATTTTCTTATAAATTCCCAGAAGTAGAAAGGCCATCTCAGTGGGTATGCATAAACATTTTGTTAGATACCCCATTGGGAAGGATCATCCAGGAACTGAAAAAATATTTGCCCAGGCAATTTTCTATAGATGCTAGAGTTATGGCTGTGAATAAGATAATCAGCTTCTTGCCCTTACTGAGCTTTTATTCATTTGGTAGAAAGAGACCATGAACAAATGAATATAAAATATTAGTGTTTTAAGTGTTACGAAGAAAATAAGACAGGGTGACACAAGAGTGGACAGGTGAAGCACAACTTCAGGGGCTCTGTGAGAGCTGCATGTGGAAAGGATTATTAATGGGACAGCTAAACTGTAAGAAGGAAACACGTATAAGAAATCTGGGGAGAAATGTATAGCTGGAGGGATCTGAAATTTCAAGGACCTTACACTGAGAATGAGTTCAGCGATCCAGGATAAAAAAAATAGCCTGTCGCTAGAGGAGAAGGTAATGGCACCCCACTCCAGTACTCTTGCCTGGAAAATCCCATGGATGGAGGAGCCTGGTAGGCTGAAGTCCATGGGGTCGCCAAGAGTTGGACACGACTGAGCGACTTCACTTTCACTTTTCACTTTCATGCATTGGAGAAGGAAATGGCAACCCACTCCAGTGTTCTTGCTTGGAGAATCCCAGGGACGGGGGAGCCTGGTGGGCTGCCGTCTATGGGGTCGCACAGAGTCGGACACGACTGAAGCGACTTAGCAGCAGCAGCAGAGCAGAGTGGGGTGAGTGACAGACAGATGTGAGGGAGGGACAGAGTGTGCTATGCAGTCTGGGAGGCCAGGGCAAGAAGGAAATCAACCCTGAATATTCATTGGAAGGATGGATGCTGAAGCTGAAGCTCCAATATCTTGGCCACCGGATGAGAAGAGCCAACTCATTGGAAAAGACCCTGATGCTAGGAAAGATTGAAGGAAGGAAGAGAAGGGGACGACAGAGGATGAAATGGTTGGATGGCATCACTGACTCTATGAACGTGAATTTGAACAAACTCTGGGACACAGTAAAGGACAGGAAGCCTGGCGTGCTGCACTCCATGGGGTCACAAAGAGTCAGACACGACTGAGCATCTGAACAACAACTGGATGAGTAGGATGGTAAGTCACTAGATGATTTTAAGTTTTAATTTAATTATGACACACAGGCATTAAAGCACATGCACCATAAGTATATAGCTCAACAAATTATTCACAAATTGAATACATCCCTCAGATCAGGAAAGAAAATATCAACAGCATCCCCCAAAGTCCCTTGCTGTCTTCTTCCCACCCCTACTTTCCACCAGGATTGCTACTCTCCTGACTTCTAACAGCATAGCTCACTTTGGCCTGTTTATACAGACAAAATACAACAACACAAGACAAAAACAGCCCTACAGCGTGTACTATCTTTGTCTTCTTTTACTTAAATTTATGCTTGTGCAATTGATCCATATTTAGGAATCTACTTATAGTGAGAATGTTGATTAAAAAGTGAATGATGGATCCTACTGCTGAGCACAGAGTACCCCAGCATGTGGAGGCTGAGCAAAGTAAGAATTCCTAATGTAAGATGAACAGAGTATCCAGTAAGGTGGGAGGAGACCATGGTGCCATGTCCATGGCCAAAGATGCTTCAGGAAAAATGACGAACAGTGACTGAACATTGGTGAGCTATTGAGCAAGATAAGGCAAGATATATACTTAGATTTGACATCATGGACGCCATTGAAATGGTACTTCAAAGGAGAAAAGAATGCATAAGGACTGTAAATGCAGATAATTCCAAAGTGAAAGTCGCTCAGTCATGCCTGACTTTTTGCCACCCCATGGTCTAAACAGTCCATGGAATTCTCCAGGCCAGAATACTGGAGTGAGTAGCGTTTCCCTTCTCCAGGGGATCTTCCCAACCCAGGAATTGAACTGGGGTCTCCTGCAAGTTTTAATAAAAAACAAGTGGCTTTACAGAATGTGGAATCAAAAGACGATTTCTGAGATGGTGGATACTAGCCCATGTTTGTATGATGACGGGAATAATCCAGTCAGCGGGAAAAACTCTGAGGACACAGAAGGATAGAAAATTGTAAGAATGAGGCTGTGAGAAGGTGAAAGTGAATGGGATTCAGAGCAAGATGAAAGGCCTTAATTGTGTTAGAAGCTGAAGTACTACCATTTTATTAGGAAGAATGACTGCAGCTACGGAGTAGATACAGGTAGCCTAGTGAATTTGGATGGACAGAAAAACAACCTCATCTTTTATGAATGTCTCTTTTCCCATGCTCTCCCCTACTATCACTGTGTATACTCAGTCTTAACGATGCTTTAAAAACAGAGTTGAAAACATGTACCTCATTTTAATTTGTATATACACAATTTTCAGAGAGGTGGAAACATTTTCCTATGTTTACTGGCCATCTGGATTTTTACAACTTGCTGTATTTGTTGCTTGTTTGCTCATTCAAAATACCTGTTTCCATCACATAAACAATAATTTGCCCAGATTCAGCATTCCCGAGTGCCCTAATTTTTCCTATAAATTTATGTAGATATTTTTCTGTCTTCCATCATAACAAACTGAGAATGTTAAGTCTGAAGTCAGTGTGACATCATTTTCCTTTGTAGGCTCTACGTTTCTTTTGAATGGATCCATTCTGGAATTATTTCTGTATCCTTGGCATTGAAAGCTGGGTGACGCAATACTAGAGATAATAAGCCCAAGAGCATCTGTTGGTTTTTAACTGGGGGCAGCCCAGACCTTTCTCTCATGCAGGCATGACGAGCTGTCACTGTCGTGGTGCACAGTGGCGAGAGCGACTTCAGATGGACTGTCCAAGGTGCTCAGTCCTCGCACCCCCACGTAAGAAACATTCCATCCAGGTTAGCGACCATTGCTCTTCAGAAGCTAGATCTGCAAGTCTGAGGGAGGATTCCCTGCAGCAGTTTCATAGGTCAGCCCACACACTTCCAAGCTTCCAACAAGGCAGGATATGTGGGGGCTTAGGCAGGAAGGTTACCACAATTTCTCCCTTTCATTGTTGTCACATTCCAATACGCTTTGAGGGAAGGAAGTGTCTATTTTCCAGCACTTAGTATCTTTCTTATTTTTTCCCCAAAACTCTGTTGTGTTTGGGAGAAATTCTGTTTTACTACGGGCTTCCCAGGTGGCGCTAGTTGTAAAGAACCCACCTGCCAATACAGGTTAGACATAAGAGATGCGGGTTCAATCCCTGGGTCTGGAAGATCCCCTGGAGAAGGAAATGGCAACCCACTCCAGTATTCTTGCCTGGAGAATCTCATGGATAGAGGAGCCTGGAGGCCTACAGTCCATGGGTCACGAAGAGTCGGACATGTCGGACAAGTGATTTAGCACACATGCATGCTATTTGTATTTATCATTCCAGCATTCACTATTATAATATTCTTTATGATACTATTTCCTGGCACTTTGGGGTGTGTGTGTGTCTAACTCTAGTCATGCTACTATGCTCAGGACTCTATCATCAAATTTCCACTGAAGGCTTACTTTCCTCTGTATTCTTTGCAAATACTAGCTGCTGCTTGGAGCTGATCTCTTTCTCTTTTTAACACGTATACACTGTGTCTTCATCTTAATTCCTAAGGTAATTCCTATGGAATAAGGATCACTCATTTTGGCAAGCACATGTTCTCCAGTCTGAGGCAACGGGAGAGGAATTTTAAAGATGCTTTAGTGGCAAAGGAACACTTCCGCTTGGATCTCTGACCATTGTTCAGAGACAAAAATCAACTGGTGCTTCCTGTGTAAAAACATAATATTTTTCCATCAAAAAGTATTTCATTCTTAGGCACTGCTTAATCATACTCACGCCCAGTACAAGAGGTGTTACAAAGTATTTATAACTGAAATACCTCTCCATTTGAAGAGAGATAATCATACATGGTATGTGAATACTAGGTTGAATGGAGCAAAGAAAAAAATATAAGAGAAACTGTGGAGTAGCAGAAAATCTGTGGGTTTGAGGCCATGGCCTAGGTTTGGATTCCAGCACTCCTTTGTACTTAACAAGTAGTATGGCCTTAAGTTTACAACAAAGCACGTTATGGGTTTTATGGTATCCTTTCCCCTAAAATCACACGTTAAAGTCCTAGCCCCCAGAACTTTAGCATATGAATGTTATTGGAAATAAGCTCTTTGGAGAGATAAGTGAGTTAAAATGGGGTCAAAATGGTGGTCCCTAATTCAATGTTACTGGTGTTAGTACCAGAAGAAGAAATTTGGCCAGGCACGAATAGAGGGAAGACAAAGTGAACACACGGGGGGAAGACATCTGCAAGCCAGGGGGAGAGCCCTGGAATGGCGCCTTCCTTCACAGCTCTCAGGAAACCACGGACACCAGGGTCTTGGACATCTAGCCTCCAGGAATATATTGAAAAATATTTCGGTTTATGCTACCCAGTCTGCGGGATTTTGCTTTCTGAGGGAAAACGTGACTATTTCCAGTTGTTTCACAGAGTTTGTACAAGTTAATAATAAGAAGAGAATGCTACTGATAAGGCTATCTGTAACTAATTATGATAGGGTAGGTGCAGCATTCTGGAGAAGGAAATGACAACCCACGCCAGGGCTCTTGCCTGGAAAATTCCATGGATGGAGGAGGCTACAGTCGATGGGGTCACAAAGAGCTGGACACAACTGACACTATATACTTAGGGGCAGCATTCAGTGCTTCACACATGTAAAAGTGCAGCTTCGTGACTGCCACACTGGAGATGTGTAGCAGACAGCAGCCATATTTATTTTCTCTTATCTAATGCAATAAAGGGGTACTAAAGTGAAAACACACTGCGAAGAAGAAGGAAAGAGGCAAAGCTAAAGGAAGAAAGAAAAAAGAGAGATCTCATAAAAAGAAGAAACTAACACACTGTAGAGAAAGGAAACATATGGAAAGGTTCTCTACACCAGAGAGCAACAGGCTCTGAAGTAGCAAGGGACCAACCAGGAACTATTAATAGTTCTCAGGGCTAACACAGGAGAAGGCAGTTTTCTTCTAAAACACTTTTTAGGTGTATTTAGCTAGAACCGTCACAATGTATCTAAGCTTTCATTTCCACTGGATCTTTTAGTTTACATAGCACCTGTGTTGTAATATTAATAGTGAGAATGGAGAAAGGTTATCATGAAGTCATACATAGTATTGTATTGACTTTTTTTATTTCCTTTTTAGCTTTTTGAGTTACTGACACATTATTGCAGCAAAACATATGTAGGGTCAATTCATGCTGAATAGTTATTAGAAACCATGATAACAAAAGTCATTACACTGCAGTTCAGTTTTGACAGTAAAATTTCTGCAACATTATCACAAATCCTCATGCATTAGTGCAATGATCCTTACTATAGTTTCATATTAGAATCAAAAGATTGCTGTAGCATGCTTGATACAAAAAGTCAAGCAAGCCAAATTCTTTTCTGCTTTTACAGATAACATTTTTGCTCTTTTTCTATGTACATCATGCAGATGGTAGCTTTGTTTTATATACTTTTCTCAATAACCTATGAATACACTGCATATATTTCTTTAAAATGAGGATTTTTCCTAGAAAAACAACACAATTCTGATTACCAGCACTGTAGGAAATAATTTGAAAATGATTTTATATCTGAAACAACTTCAAAAATTCTAAAGCTATATTATTCATTGTGGTGTTATCTTTCCCTTCCTCAGATAATGTGTTAGCTGTGGGTATAGTGTGTTTTTTTTTTAATCAGTGTTTTACTGTGATTAGATAGTACAAAATTTAAAAAGGGACATCTAGATCATTCAGGATGACTTTTATAGAAAAGCTGTGAGAATTACCCAGCTGACAAAGGGAAATATTTTTTAACATCTACTTGTTCATTGTTTAATAGTTTCTTATTTTTTAAATTTGAGGTATAATTGACATAATATCGTACACATTTCAGGTATATAAAATAATGATTTGATATCTGTGTACACTGCAAAATGATCAACACAGTAAATCTAGTCACTGTCCAGCACCCCAGTCTTAGTATTTTCTGTCTTGCAACTGCCAAGTATGCTCTATATTACTATTGACTATAGTCAACACGTTGTACATTACATCGTGTGATTAATTCATAACTGGATTTTGTACTTCCTGATGCCTTTCACTTGTTTTGCCAACTTGCCAACTCCCCTCCCCTCTAGCGACAGACATTCTGTTCTCTGTACCTATGATTTTAGTTTTGTTTGTTTTGTATTTTAGACTTCTAAGTTTATATGGCATTTATCTTTCTCTGTCTGACTTATTTCACTTAGAATAATTCCCTCAAGGCCCATAATCTTGTTACCAATGTCAAGATTTCATTCTTTTACATAGCTGAGTAAGATTTAATTGTATGTCAATATCATATCTTCTTTATACATTCATCTGTTGATGAAAATCCACTTAGGTTGTTTCCATATGTTGGCTATTTTAATAGTGCTGCCATGAAGAAACGGGTGCATGCATCTTTTCAAATGAGTATTTCTATTCTCTTTGGATAAATACCCCGAAGTGGAATTGTTGGATCATATGGTAGTTTTAATTTTCTGAGGCTCCTCCATACTGCTTTTCCCTACTGCAGTGAATGCAGCAATTTACGTTCCTACCTATAATGCCCAAAGCTTCCTTTTCCCCCACATCCTCATTAACATTGGTTACTTTTGATAAAAGCCAATCTAACAGGTGTGAGGTGGTATCTCGCTGTGGTTTTGATGTGCATTTTCCTGATGATTAGTGATGTTAAGAATTATTTCATGTGCCTCTTGGCCATCTATGTGTCTTCTTTGGAAAAAGGTCCATTCAGATCTTCTGCCAATTTTAATATCAAATTGTTACTGTGTTTTATGAGTTCTTTATATATTTTGGATATTAATCCCGTACTGGAAATATGTATGCAGGTCAAGAAGCAACAGTTAGAACTGCACATGGAAAAACAGACTGGCTCCAAATCAGGAAAGGAGTATGTCAAAGCTGTATATTGTCTTATTTAACTTACATGCAGGAGAAGGCAATGGGAACTCACTCCAGTACTCTTGCCTGGAAAATCCCATGGACAGAGGAGCCTGGTAGGCTGCAGTCCATGGGGTCGCCAAGAGTCGGACACGACTGAGCGACTTCACTTTCACTTTTCACTTTCATGCATTGGAGAAGGAAATGGCAACCCACTCCAGTGTTCTTGCCTAGAAAATCCCAGGGATGGCGGAGCCTGGTGGGCTTCTGTCTATGGGGTCTCACAGAGTCGGGCACAACTGAAGTGACTTAGCAGCAGCAGAGTACATCATGAGCATAAATAACCCTGCTTATTTAACTTCTATGCAGAGCACATCATGAGAAACACTGGGCTGGATGAAGCACAAGCTGGAATCAAGATTGCTGGGAGAAATATTAATATCCTCAGATATGCAGATAACACCACCCTTATGGCAGAAAGCTAAGAAGAACTAAACAGCCCCTTGATGAAAGTGAAAGAGGAGAGTGAAAAAGTTGACTTAAAACTCAACATTCAGAAAACTAAGATCATGGCACCTGGTCCTATCACTTCATGGCAAATAGATGGGGAAACAGTGGAAACAGTGAGAGACTTCTATTTTGGGGGGCTCCCAAATCACTGCAGATGGTGACTGCAGCCATGAAATTAAAAGATGCTTGTTCCTTGGAAGAAAAGCTATGACCAGCCTAGATAGCATATTAAAAAACAGAGACATTACTTTGCCAAGAAAGGTCTGTCTATTCAAAGCTGTGGTTTTTCCAGTAGTCATGTATGGATGTGAGAGTTGGACTATAAAGAAGGCCAAATAATTAATGCTTTTGAACTGTGGTGTTGGAGAAGACTCTTGAGAGTCCCTTGGACTTCAAGGAGATCCAACCAGTCCATCCTAAAGAAAATCAGTCCTGAATATTGATTGGAAGGACTGATGCTGAAGCTGAAACTCCAATACTTTGGCCACCACCTGATGCAAAGTACTGCCTCACTAGAAAAGGCCCTGATGCCTGGAAAGATTGAAGGCAGGAGGAGAAGGGGATGATAGAGGATGAGATGGTTGGATGGCCTCATCGACTCAATGGACACGAGTTTGAGCGAGCTCCAGGAGTTGGTGATGGACAGGGAAGCCTGGTGTGCTGCAGTCCACGGGGTCACAAAGAGTCAGACATGACTGAGCAACTGAACTGAATTGAATTGAACTGGATATATGATTTGCAAATATTTTCTCTCATTCAGTAGCTTGTATTTTCATTTTGTTGATGGTTTCTTTTGTTGCGAGAAGAGTTTTAGTTTGATGTAGCCCCATTGCTTATTTTTGCTTTTGTCATCTGTGTTTTTGGACCCAGATCCAAACTTTCGCACCAAGATTAATGTCATATAGCTTACTACTTACGTTCTACTGTAGTATTATGGCTTCCAGCCATACATTCAGGCCTAAGTCACTCTGAGTTAACCTTTGTGTATAACATAATGTAAGATGGTGCTCTAGTTTGACTCTTTGGCATGTGGCTTTCCAGTTTTCCCAATACCATTTATTTAAAAGGCTACCCTCTCCTCATTGTATATTCTTAGCTCCTTGAACATGTATAGAGTGACTTAAATTCTGGGATCTCTATTTCGTTTCATTGACCAATGGGTCTGTTTTATGCAAATGCCATGCTGCTGCTGCTACTGCTGCTAAGCTGCTTCAGTTGTGTCCTACTCTGTGTGACCCCATAGACGGCAGCCCACCAAGGCTCCACCACCCCTGGGATTCTCCAGGCAAGAACACTGGAGTGGGTTGCTATTTCCTTCTCCAAACCATGAAAGTGAAAAGTGAAAGTGAAGTCACTCAGTCGTGTCCTACTCTTCATGACCCCATGGACTGCAGCCTACCAGGCTCCTCCATCCATGGGATTTTCCAGGCAAGAGTACGAGTGGGGTGCCATTGCCTTCTCCATACTTTTTTGATTAATACAGGTTTGTAATAGAGTTTGAAGTCAGAGAACATGATGCATGCAAATTTGTTTTTCTTACTCAAGATTACTTTGGCTATATAGTGTCTTTTGTGTTCCCATACAAACTAGGATTGCTTGTTCAATTTCTGTGAAAAATGTCATTAGAATTTTGATAGCGATTGCCTTGAATCTGTATACTGCTTTGAGTAATATAAACATTTAAACAATATTAACTCTTCCAAACCATGAGCGTGATCTATCCATTGATATAAACGTGGTGCTAAAGTCCTCTTTGTCATTTTATTAATTATTTTCTGGCTGTTTTGTAGTTTCCCTCTGTTCCACTTTTCTTCTGCTCCTTTCTTTCCTGGTGATTGATGACTTTCTATAATCTTTTGTTTAGATTCTTTTCTCATTATCTTTTGGGTATCTACCATGGTAGATATGCTCAATATCCAAAATATGAGTTCACATATAACATTCTATGTATATAGCATAGCTGATAACAAGTTAAAATTGAATTCATGCCAAAACACTACATTTTGACTCCACCCCATTTTAGATTTTTGATGACACATTTTATATTTTATATATCCCTTAACTAATTGCTGTAGTTTTAGTTCATTTTACTACTTTTGTCTTTAAACCTTTATGCTAGCTTTGCATGTGTGCTCGGGTATCTAGTCTGACTCTTTGTGACTCCACTGGCTGTGGCCTGCCAAGCCCCTGTATCCACGGGATCTCCTAGGCAAGAATACTGGAGTGAGTTGCCATTTCCTATTCCAGGGGATCTTCCCAACCCAAGGATCAAACCTGAATCTCCTACCTCTCCTGCACTGGCAGGTGGATTCTTTATCATTGCACCATCTGGAAAGCCCTTATACTAGATTTATTAATGATTAATTCATTACCTTTACTACATATTTAGTTTTAACAGTGAGATTTTTACTTTTATATGTTTTCTTGTTATTAATTAGTACCATTTATTTTCAGCTTAAGCAAGTGTCTTTTAACATTTTTGGTAAGGCTGATTTAATGGTGATGAAATCACTTAGCTTTTGTTGGGTAGTGTATTCTTGGGTGGGAATTATTTTCCTTTCAGTCCTTTGAATATATTGTTTCACTCCCTTTTGACCTACATAGTTTCTATTGAAAAAATCTGCTGTTGGAATTAGGTTTTGTTTGTAGGTAATGATGGTTATATTCTTTCATTGCTTTTAAAATTCTCTAATATTTGTGTGTCTCTTTGGGTTCATCTTACTTTGACCTCTCTGGGCTACTTGAACCTGGATGACTGCGTCCTTCCACAGGTTAGAAAAGTCTTCATATGTATTTTCTGCTCCTTTCTCTCTTTTCTCTTCTGGAAACCTTATGATGGTGAATGTTACTCTGCTTGATGTTATCCCATAGGTCCCTTAAACTACCTTCACTGTTAAAACTCTCTTCATTTTGCTGCTCTGTCTGGGTGAGATTCATTGTCTTTCAGTTCCTGACCCTTTCTGCTTCTTCTGGTCTGCTGTGAACCCCTCTAGTGTATTTTTTCACTTACTGTATTCTACAGCTCTGTGACTTGTCTTCAGTACTTTCTTATGTTTTCTTTTTGTTGAAGTTCTCACTGTGTTCATCCATTCTTCTCCCGCGTTTGGTGAGCATCATTATGACCATTATTTTGAACTCTTTATCAAGTGAAGAAGTCAGTTCTCTTCTAAGGGTTTTCTCCGTCCTTTGATTTGGAAGATATTACTTTACTTCTTCACTGTGCCTGGCTCTCCATATTTCTTCCCTATGTATTAAGCAAAACCTTATATATATATTACCTCTCCTAGTCTTGAAGCAGTAACCATGTGTAATTGAAACTTATTGTTCAACTTGCCATAGGTTCCTGGTTGTTTCTCAAACCTTTGCGATTATCTAAGCTACTTGATTTATTCTTGATGGGTCCCCACTGTTGGTGGTGTGCCAAGACCTGATGGTTTTCCAAGTGGAGGGATTATATACACACACATACACACCTAGAGTGTCTTTGATATATCAGGGACCTCATTGCACTCTACACAGTAAGTCCCCTACATAGAAAGCTTCAAGCTGCTAATTTTCAAAGACGTGAATGTGCTTTCGCATGTTCAGTCCCGTAAATTAGGTCACATGCCTGGTGCACACTGTCACATGTGTGCATCCTCTACAAGTGGTTGTGCTTTTATCTACTCCACTGTACACACTGGATAGAGCACAGCAGCACAATATCTTTACTTCAAACCTTGGATGTCCAGAAGCAAGCACAAAGGTAATGGTGATGCAGATGGTACGGTACCACCCAGACACCACTGGATCATTTTTCAAGAGGGTATATACAATTTAATCCAGCAAGGAACCAGAACTTGTGCCATCGACGTCAGACATGAGTGAAACTGCAGCTTGCCCTCCGTTTCCTATTGCTGACAATCCTTCAGTTCTACCGTCTCTCACCTCCTCTCTCTCTTCCAGTCAGTAACTCTTCTTGCCTGTTTGCTCAATGCCAGTCCCTGTATGTCAGCTATTGTACTCTAAAGTCAAAGTCAAAGTGAAGTCACTCAGTCGTGCCCGACTCTTTGCGACCCCATGGACTGTAGCCCACCAGGCTCCTTCATCCATGGGATTTTCCAGGCAAGAGTACTGGAGTGGGTTGCCACTGCCTTCTCCAGGGGATCTTCCCAACCCAGGGATCAAACCCAGGTCTCCTGCAATGCAAGCAGTACTCCACTATAAACTTAAAAAATGTTTTGTTATTTTTTTTGTGTTTTTTTTTTTAAATGTATTATTTGTGTGGAAGTATTATAAATGTATTATAGTGCAGTACCAGTCAACTGTGTTAGCTGGGTACCTAGGCTAATTTTATTAGACTTATGAACAAATTGGACTTACAAACACACTCTCAGGATGGAATTCATTCGTATAGAGGGGACCTATTGTATATTACTTTTGAGGTGTTGCTATCGTTTGAATACTGTTTACTGTCAAGTAATTCTACAAGAAGATCATCTTCTCAAAATTGCATAAAAGATACATAAGTCTACAATTCACTCAAAAATGGCCCTAGACTGAAGAATTGGTTCGATTTAAGCCAAGTGGACTTTTCTAAAATATTATTCAGAAATATACACTTAGATTTTGGTGTTTCTCTCATGGAGTCTGGACAGCAGAAGGGAGATTCATTAGGGTAAAACAAAACTGATCAATGGTCTTCAGTCTCAGGAATCACAGGGATTCATTCATCAGAGGTCTCCTGAGAGGTCTTCAGAGAAAGGGATAGTAGGAATTTAATGCAAGCTCATCAGTGTATGAAGTGTGGTAACTCCTTTAGAATGTGTGTGTGTGTGTGTGTGTGTGTGTGTGCACGCACAGGCTTTTCTCCCTGTGTTCTAAGAGAAGGAGGAGGAGACTACATAGCTGTCAGAGGCAAAAACTATCTAAAAATTATGCTTTTCCTGGTGAAGAAATGAATTTCTATCCACATTGAAACTAGCACATACAAACCACCACCTGAAACCTATTTTTAATACATGCAAGATAACAAGCAATATGAAATACATATAAAAATGAGAACTAAAACAGCTTTCACATTTTCTTTAGGAAAAAATTTTTTTTTCATTGCTGGCATTGACTTTGACTCCTCATCAAATCAATGTAAAGTGAATTTTAGAGGAAATCCACATTTGAAAACTAAAAGAGGGAAGCAAAAACATGCCAATGATATACCTGAATGATACAATATTTTTGAGATTTTATGATGGAAACCATCCATTGAGGTTGAGGCAATTCAGATTAAATAGCAAAAGTTCATGATCTGTCCATTGGTTAAGTGAGTAGAGGATGTTGTTGGGCTTTGAATCTATGGTCATTTCTAGGAAAGAATCCCTTGGATTCTGGAGATCACATCAGTCAGCCTGGAAGCTGAAATGAGGTAGCATAATCCTGTGCCCTTGATTGTATCTTTGTCAGTACAAGGGATGATTAATCATTTATTCTGAATAATTAAATGAATGATGAAATGTTTGCATTCCACGAGACCTAGAAGCATCCCTTAGAACACAGAGTAGTCTTCTGATTCATGTACCTACGTGATTCCTTCACAAGCTCAGGTCACTTTAAGATGATGCTCCAAACTGAGCACATCCATAGCAGTTACTCATTATTTCTCAGCTATTGGTCCACTAAAACCTTGGGAAAATATCACAGCAGATGTTCATCCATAGTCTCTTGGAGATGACACTTGAATCTAAGTTAAGGCAACTGTGTCCTGGACCAAATTTTCTTTAATTAACTTTATATATGTTAAATCCCTGAGTCACTCTTGCCCTAAGAGTCCTCATTTTCAAAACAATCTTCTAAAGAGATGTGTATATTTCTAAAGGCACTCCTAGTTTTACAGTTTAAGAGTCATGAAACCTATCTATAATCCTAATGGAAATCAAATAGCTTCTAATAACAAGATCAGCCCTGGGATTTCTTTTGGAAGGAATGATGCTAAAGCTGAAACTCCAGTACTTTGGCCACCTCATGCAGAGTTGACTCATTGGAAAGGACTCTGATGCTGGGAGGGATTAGGGGCAGGAGGAGAAGGGGACGACAGAGGATGAGATGGCTGGATGGCATCACTGACTCAATGGACGTTGAGTCTGAGTGAACTCCAGGAGTTGGTGATGGACCAGGAGGCCTGGCGTGCTGTGATTCATGGGGTCGCAAAGAGTCAGACACGACTGAGCGACTGAAATGAACTGAACTGAACTGAATAAGTAGTAGTCCTTTCCCCACCAGAAAATCATCACTGAAAAAGTAGCTTCAATGAGATTAAATTAAAAAAATAATTAGTGAATCAAATAATGTTTCAGTTGGATACTAGAGACATAATCCATAAGTTATATGGTTTTTACATGCTTTTAACCCAACATATTGGGCTTTGTTTAGCAATGCTATAGTAGGGCTATGAAATGGTTGGATGTAGGAAAATTCCGAGTTTGATTCCTGTCTCAGTTAGTCTTCCTCTACTCAAGTGACCATGCAACACATTCAAAACGCAGCTCCATACTCTCATAGGGGATGATGAAAATCATAACAACAGAAAACTTTCCAGGACGACTGGGGGGTATTTCAGAGAGAATGTTTGAAAATTGTATGGCACATACTCCTGGATCACATAAATACTGGTTAAGAATTGACTGATTCTATAATAATTTGTATTCCCTTAGTATGAAAGCACTGAGAACTAGAGAAGTCCAAAAGTTTAAGCTTTATAAGTCACTTATAAAAAAACTGAAATATATTATAATAAGTTTTGGAAGAGATCTTATTTTCAGCCAACAAAACCATCAACGTTTGCATGCTTGCTTAGCTTAATTTTCTTTGTAGGCCTGAAGAGCTTGAGATAGCAATTGAAACAAACCCACAGTGATTTGATCAACGTATCCATGGGTTTTATTTAGAAAAAGAAAATATGAAAAATATATTTGAAAGCTTTCAACACAGAAATACAAGCTGTTTTTCAATGATTTTCCCTCCATCCCTCTTTAGTGTTATTTAAAATTTTGAGATCTGAGAAGTTTTAGAACAGATTCTATTCTATAATTACCTATGAACAGGGTTAACAAGAATTTTTCATAATTGTTTTTGTTTGTTTATGATTTTTAAAGCATAAAATATCCATCACTGCAAATTTTAAACATGCAGGAAAGTATCAAGAAACATGCAAAAGAAGCAGACATAATTCTATCACCAAAAGTAAACTATAATATTACAAAATTTGAGTCACCTGCATATAAAATGTTGTTAAGGATGGGGTCATATTTCATATTTTTTAATATTTAATTTTTTTACCCTTCCATTAAGCTTTCTTTGCTACTCTTGTTCTAAAAGTACTGAGAAGTTGAACAGTGTATAATCATCTGTATAGAAAAACTAATATTCCCTAAGAAGTATGATAATTAAAATATAATTATTTACTCTGCCGAAAGGAATGTATGTTCAGAAGCAATGAAATTATTCTAAAGCAGGAGAAAGACACAAAGAATTCCATTTTATCTAACAGGAAATTCAACAAGGGAATCAGAGGTTGAGCAGTGCTTCTGTGTACCCAAAACTAAGCTGGTCAAGGGAAATGCTTCAATATCAAGAAAATGGACCAAAATATTAAAGGGTTTTCTCAATTTTGATGGCCAAATTCCATCCTGTAAGCAGTGCATTAGACGCTAATGACATACGATTTCTCACTGACAGATTTAACAGCATCAATAAGGCCTCTCTGTCCATTGCAGCAAATTGATCCTACATGACACCGACAAGGGCAGCCTGCACTTAATGACCTCCATCGCTGAAGGATGGAAATGAAAAATGACTGGAAGTACAAATAAATCTCTGAAAGTTTCCCTGAAACAGGTGTGCTAAAAGTGATTCGTTTGAGGGATCATCAGAAACATAAACCCAGTCTCCTAGCATGCCCCACTGTCTGTCATCCAAGAGTCTCACTCCTTGGATCCTGAATCGATATGCTTTAATTCCAAAAATGACATCAAGACAAGTTGGTTCTTACTATGTAAATACTATGTTAGGGATCTCTCTTAAATGCACGTTCTTCACTATTCATGCTGGTATCTAATTTATTTGTCATTTGCCACCAAAGGATGCTACACAAACTGGTAAAAACTTACACAGGATTTATTTTTGTTTTCCTTCTGGTTAGAAAAGGATATACAATACTAACTTCATTTTTTTTTTAATCCTCATCAATCATCAGCAACAAAACATGTTTAAATAACAATGTCTAATGCATGAAGTGACTGGACAAAAGCTCCATGGATAGACGGGTATTCTTTCTTTGAATCTGGCACATGATTTGAGGAAGATTTTAGCATATAATTGTGCTCTCAATTCTTTCCCAAACATATTTGTTTCTTGATCTACCTTCATCTTAATAATACTTCAATACAAATTTTTAAGAGAAGAAGACACACCCTCTCTCCCAATATGTTTGCAAGCTTTAACTCAAATGAGAGTAGATGGATAGGAAATAAAACGTGTTTATAAACAGCATAGCAGATGAACGTAATGTTAATAGTCACTCACAGTTGTGTGTGTGTGTGCGTGTGTGTGTGTGTGTTAGTCTCTCAGTCATGTCTGACTCTTTGTGACCCCATATGGACTGTAGCCCACCAGGTATCTCTGTCCATGGGAATTCTCCAGGCAAAAATACTGGAGTGGGTTGCCATTTCCTTCTCCAGAGCGTCTTCCCGATCCAGGGATCAAACCTACGTCTCTTGCATCTCCTGCATTAGCAGGCAGATTCTTTACCACTGAGCCACCAGAGGAGCCCCCCCTACTGGTTTTTATAGGTAGGTGAATTGTTAGAAATTAATCATGCCTCTAGTTTTTGATATTTAAATTCTGGGAAGACACAAAGACTCAAAGGAAAATAACTTCTTGTGAAGAGTAACTGGTGAAGAATATAGAGAAGCAGCTCTATCTTGACACTCTGATAAAGAACAGAGCTTTCTCTTTACTTTTGTATTTGTGGCATATTGCGTGTTTTACTTTTCTATTTTTAGTATTATGGAAGGTTTTACAAAATATATTAGAATTTACGATGATTTCTAATAACCAGAGATGTCAACTATTTCTTCAAGTTCCTAATTAAGCCTCATTTAATAAGAACATAGAAATCAAAATACGGAGCTCATAAATCATGAGGAAGAATTAGAGGTATATTATGAAAAGTTACCTACAGAGAGAATCGAAATTTGAAGTGTATGGTAATATACTTAAATCTATGAACTATAAATATTTGGTACTTCAGGCCATAATATTTAAAAGTAAATTAGTATAAAATAGTAGATTGAAAGTACTTTTTTCATTTCTCAAATAGCCTCTCAAACTTCAACTTCAAAATGTTAAAAAAATATACAAGAAAACTTTAAAAAAGAAAACGTGCCATTTGGTGGCATATAAACAACCACCCTAAGACTGGGGACCTCATGACTGTCTACTTGTTACTTTTTGTGGTACCTATGTCAAGTAAACCATTATAATAGAAAAATGAGTAAAACATACCTGTTTCTTATCTCTAATTGAACCATCATATGATAGTTGTTTTTCATACTGGCTGAAATAATTGCCCTTTACTGTTAAGAATATATTCTGTAATCTCTGATACTCTTGAGCTAAACGTAGATTTTCTTCCAGTGAGCCGTCTTGTATTTTCTAGAAGATAAATATGCACATGTATTTAATTAAATAATTTAAAATTGTGTTTTTACTTTTACATCATTTGAATTATCTAAAAGTACTACTTATATATAAAGGTCAGTTTTCATTCCAATCCCAAAGAAAGGGCAAGGCCAAATATGCTCAAACTACCGCACAATTGCACTCATCTCGTGTGCTAGCAAAATAATGCTCAAAATTCTCCAAGCCAGGCTTCAACAGTACATGAACCATGAACTTCCAGATGTTCAGGCTGGATTTAGAAAAGGCAGAGGAACCAGAGATCAAATTGCCAACATCCACTGGATCACTGAAAAAGAGAGAGAGTTCCAGGAAAACATCTACTTCTGCTTTGATTGTGCCAAAGCATTTGATTGTGTGGATCACAACAAACTGTGGAAAATTCTGAAAGAGATGGGAATACCAGACCACCTTACTTGCCTCTGAGAAACCTATATGCAGATCAGGAAGCAACAGTTAGAACTAGACATGGAACAACAGACTGGTTCCAAATAGGAAAAGGAATACGTCAAGGCTGTATACTGTCACCCTGCTTATTTAACTTCTATGCAGAGTACATCATGAGAAACGCTGGGCTGGAAGAAGCACAAGCTGGAATCAAGATTGCCAGGAGAAATATCAATAACCTCAGATATGCAGATGACACCACCCTTATGGCAGAAAGTGAAGAGGAACTGAAGAGCCTCTTGATAAAAGTGAACGAGAAGTGAAAAAGTTGGCTTAAAGCTCAACATTCATAAAACTCAGATCATAGCATCTGGTCCCATCACTTCATGGGAAATAGATGGGGAAACAGTGGAAACAGTGTCAGACTTTATTTTGGGGGCTCCAAAATCACTGCAGATGGAGATTGCAGCCATGAAATTAAAAAAAAAAAAACAACGCTTACTCCGTGGAAGAAAAGTTATGACCAACCTAGATAGAATATTCAAAAGCAGAGAAATTACTTTGCCAACAAAGGTCCATCTAGTCAAGGCTATGGTTTTTCCAGTGGCCATGTATGGATGTGAGAGTTGGACTATGATGAAAGCTGAGCGCTGAAGAATTGATACTTTTGAACTGCGGTGTTGGAGAAGACTCTTTGAGAGTCCCTTGGACTGCAAGGCAATCCAACTAGTCCATTCTAAAGGAGATCAGTCCTGGGTGTTCATTGGAAGGACTGATACTGAAGCTGAAACTCCAATACTTTGGCCACCTCATGAGAAGAGTTGACTCATTGGAAACGACCCTGATGCTGGGAGGGATTGGGGGCAGGAGGAGAAGGGCAGACAGAGGATGAGATGGCTGGATGGCATCACCGACTCAATGGACATGAGTTTGAGTTGACTCCGGGAGTTGGTGATGGACATGGAGGCCTCAAGTGTTGTGATTCATGGGGTTGCAAAGAGTTGAACATGATGGAGCAACTGAACTGAACTGATATGTTGTAGAAAAAGAAAACCAAAAAGTTGCTTCTGATGACACTAACATCCTCCTTGGCTGTTAGTAGTTTTCTTTCTTGATGCAGGTGGGTTTGTGTTAAATATTGATTCATCAGAGGCTATCTGATTTTGTTCCTCTCTTTCCCAGACCTCCATCCACAATGTCTTGGGAAGGATCCAGTCCTAAGGCTTCACCCAGCATTCTAGGAAACTTCCTCCAGTATTCCTTTCCCTTTCCTTTTCTCAAGTCCTGGGGCTCAAGTAGACAGAAGACATATAGAAGGTTAGAATCCTATTTGCAAGAGATTCAGAATAGTGGCACAAACAGAAAACATTCAAAACACAGAAAAGTGAAGGGTAGATGAGGAGGAAGGAACTCAATGCTTGGAGCACCTACAGAAAGTCATTATTTGTTACTAGTATACCAGAGTCCACCTGCAATGCAGGATACCTGGGTTTAATCCTTGGGTTGGGAAAATACCCTGGAGGAGGGCATGGTAATCCACTCTAGTATTCTTGCCTGGAGAATCCCCACGGACAGAGGAATCTGGCAGACTACAGTCCATGGGGTCACAAAGAGTTGGACACAACTGAGTGTCAAAACACACACCTTCAGTTCAGTTCAGTCGCTCAGTCATGTCCCACTCTTTGTGACCCCATGAATTGCAGCACACCAGGCCTCCCTGTCCATCACCATCTCCCGGAGTTCACTCAAACTCACGTCCATCGAGTCGGTGATGCCATCCAGCCATCTCATCCTCTGTTGTCCCCTTTTCCTCCTGCC
Source organism: Ovis aries (assembly GCF_016772045.2). Lineage (NCBI taxonomy): Eukaryota > Metazoa > Chordata > Mammalia > Artiodactyla > Bovidae > Ovis > Ovis aries. Next base: position 24,381,511 of record NC_056076.1, on the reverse strand, counting down.
CCCAGTCCCTCCCAGCATCAGAGTCTTTTCTAATGAGTCAACTCTTCACATGAGGTGGCCAAAGGACTGGAGTTTCAGCTTTAGCATCATTCCTTCCAAAGAAATCCCAGGGCTGATCTCCTTCAGAATGGACTGGTTGGATCTCCTTGCAGTCCAAGGGACTCTCAAGAGTCTTCTCCAACACCACAGTTCAAAAGCATTAATTCTTCGGCGCTCAGCTTTCTTCACAGTCCAACTTTCACATCCATACATGACCACTGGAAAAACCATGGCCTTGACTAAATGGATCTTTGTTGGCAAAGTAATGTCTCTGCTTTTGTATATGCTATCTAGGAGCCTGGTGGGCTGCCGTCTATGGAGTCGCACTGAGTCGGACACGACTGAAGCTACTTAGCAGCAGCAGCAGCAGCAGGTTGGTCATAACTTTCCTTCCAAGGAGTAAGCGTCTTTTAATTTCAAGGCTGCAGTCTCCATCTGCAGTGATTTTGGAGCCCCCAAAATAAAGTCTGACACTGTTTCCCCATCTATTTCCCATGAAGTGATGGGACCAGATGCCATGATCTGAGTTTTATGAATGTTGAGCTTTAAGCCAACTTTTTCACTCTTTTCGTTCACTTTCATCAAGAGGCTCTTCACTTCCTCTTCACTTTCTGCCATAAGGGTGGTGTCATCTGCATATCTGAGGTTATTGATATTTCTCCTGGCAATCTTGATTCCAGCTTGTGCTTCTTCCAGCCCAGCGTTTCTCATGATGTACTCTGCATAGAAGTTAAATAAGCAGGGTGACAATATACAGCCTTGACGTACTCCTTTTCCTATTTGGAACCAGTCTGTTGTTCCATGTCCAGTTCTAACTGTTGCTTCCTGACCTGCATATAGGTTTCTCAAGATGCAGGTCAGGTGTTCTTAGCTATGTGAAAACCTACACCTGCTTCTGTGAGCAGTCGAGAACTACATAACACTCGCATGACTAAATAAATATATGTCAAATCTAATACAGACCCCTCAGTATGTAACTTTTGCCAACATTACCCACTGGCAAATTAAGCTCTATCTATCATTTTAAATCAGATGCATGATTCAGTTTAGTTGCCGATTTCTAACACAGGAAATTTTCTTTGGCTGCTTCAAAAAAATGTGGAATTTATTAACAGCCTTAAGTATTTTCAGACCTGCAAATCTAGTAAATCATCTCATGAAAATTTATCCTAATCAAAAAACTTTATCTGTTGCAATGTTATTTATAACAGTAAAAAGTTTTCAAAACACATAAACGCAGATTAATCATGATGATGATAATGATGATTAAATAACTAGATATAAATATAACCATTGTGAAGCAATTAAAAATGTCTCTTTGGGAAAATTGCTATCCCATCAAACCTTTAGTATAAGTTGTTAAAAAATATATTGCAGGATGAAAATGTGCACAGAGGAAATGTAATTCAGCAGAAAATTGCCTGTAAAAATATTTCTATATTTATACACTAGAAGATTTATTAAGGTCAACAAACATATTTCTCATGAAAGCTTGGTATCCATATTGATCCCTAATGATTAATGCTATGTCATAGGTGTTCTTCAAAAAGCCAAAATGATGAACTGAGAGCAATTTTAAGTGTTCTTGTCCTAATTCTGGAACAATAATTTGAAACTTTAGACACTTCAATATAATAGACTTGCTTAAAATCACAAAATTATCCTTTGACAGGAGGACAAAGTGTCTATGAATATTTTTCTTTGATGAAGGCACCTTTGAAAAGGTGGTTATAATTCTTTTTGATATCTTAACACTAATACTGAAATCTAATCCTCAAATGGTTAACTTGGAACTTTGATACATGTTCTACTGGAGGCATGAGAAGTAACAATTTTGAGGTTTTCGTTTGTTTGTTGTTTGATTTACCATAAATACAATTCTGATGCCTGAGATATTCTATTTTTCAATCACATTTCCTTCAAGATCCAAATGGATATTATAAATGTTGAATATAGAGAAATCCTACAAAAGTTGTAGGATTTGTTTTAAACTTGTTTAATGGAACTTAATTGGGTATGTATTTGTTACTTTATGCTTTGTTCACTGTGTACAGTTTTATTTTCAAATGCATATACTTTCAATTTCTATATGACACCAGTTCTTATTGTTTTATATGCCATGACTAGAGTAGATACTGAGAAATCAAATTATATAGTTATGCCAATGAATCTTCAAAACATTGTTACAATAGTCATGATATTTTACATTATCATTTTTCAGTAATGAATGTATAGAAGGATTTACCAATTCACTGCCTATTCCTGAAAGTCCGTGACCTTCAGATGTGCAATGAAGTTTAAGTTTTTTAATTTTAAATAATGATATTCTGCTGACACTGAAAATGTTTTTATGTTTAACTGTGGTTCCACCTCACAACTCTGACTGGCTGAATATTAATCAATAGTATTATAACATGCAAATGAAACAAAGGGGGAATGATAATTATTGGTGGGTATATGTCCAGGAGAAATAATGCTACCACTACTGGAGTTGAACAACTAGTAGTGGAAGATATTAAATAAGGGCACAAGAGCTGGAGTTGGCAATATAATAAAAGGGTAAGAAGAAAGGAGGAAGTAAAAACAGAAGTAGATGAGTTTTACATGCTTTTAACTTCAAATTCAGCTTAATCTTATCAGTTAAGCCTTTCTACATAAGGTCTTTACAAAATGCACACTTAAAAAATTGTTTCTAAATCCATTAAAGAAAAGTTTGATTGCAATCTTTATAGGTTAAAATAACTGAACTCTGAGTTGATCTACAATATTATTTTATTTCTTTATTTACTTTTTTCATTCACTTGCTGATTTCAAAGTTTTAACTTAGTAACTATTGTATGCCGAGCTCTAAGATGTAATGGTGAACCTCAAGAATTTGAGGTCTTACAGGAAAGCTTTGCACTTAAAAATCACAGAAATATATAATTTGAATATAGAATTTATAAACTTTTGCATTCTTTGTATTTTCTATATGTGTTAAACTTGCCCAAATGTCTAAATAAATATAACACTTTCTCAAAGCCAGATTTATTGGTATCTATTCAATTTCCATAACTAGTGATCATTAATATAATGAAAAATTGAGAATATGGCTTGATAAAGAGAAGAGAGGATGAACATCTGTTAATAGTTTCCATGTTGTCTAGAATTTAGAAAGTGAAATACTTAGCTTGAAGTAGGTTTATTCTGTTTTATCTCAAATTACTTGTTAAACTTTGATGTTTGGGGGGAGATATTCAGTTTATTATCCCAACATTTTATTCGGAAATAAAGATTAGGTTTATAAAGTGTGAACAAAAATACTTATAAATTCCATGAGGCGGGGATGATCCAGAGAGATGATATGTGGTGGGAGGTTGGAGAGGGGTTCATGTTTGGGAACTCATGTACACCTGTGGCAGATTCATGTCAATGTATGGCAAAACCAATACAGTATTATAAAGTAAAATAAAGTAAAAATGAACATTTTAAAAATAAATAAATAAAATTTAAAAAAAGAAATTAGTTTTGTGACAAAATAATGACATAAATAAGCTCATGGTTTATTTCTAAGGATTAAAAAAAAATTCCATGAGGAATGGCACTTTCATTCTGTTCACCCATAAGATATACTGTACAAAGCAGAGCTGACATTAGTGGATACAGAGGTTTCAATAGATGAATGAATGAATGAATGCACAGAATAACAGGAAATACATGTATTTATCACTTTAGAACCACACATTTTGTTGGCCCACTTCTAGGAATAACTAATTAGTCATTAGATACTGTAACCATAATGAAGCACATTTATTTGTAGTATTTGATCCTATTCCACTTGAGAGGTGAAGATTTTCAGCACTATTTGAAGATTATTATAAGGATATACCACACTGTCCAGACTGAGCAAGAGTTCTTTCTCTGGGTGCATTCTTGATGTTCATGAGGCACCTTGAAACAGTATGGAGTGCTTTTTTTTTTTAAATTACCTCATTAAACCATGGTCCTAAAAATACTGAGAAACCATTGCTAAACAAAGAACTGGTTTTTTCTTTTGTTACCAAAAATGCTGAAAAATGAAGGTAGATTGAGATCCCAAGATATCCAAATAGTAATTATATGTTTCCCCACTTGACTTTTATTATTCTTTAAGCCATGTATTTTATCTTGGATTTTCCTTCAGTTTTCTCCATCTTTGGCTTCTTTTTCTCACTCTTCCCCTTCTCTTTTCCCTCTCCCACTGGGCAAGTAGGGAATAGGGAATTATAAGGAAAAATGAGTCCTTGTAGGACAAAGTATTGAGCATGTATCATATATATCATTTATTTATGTTTCACCTAGTGATATATGGATAAGAAGGTAGAAATGAGGTTGCGTTTTAATGTTAACTTATGAATTCCACACATGCTGGAACTGCTACTGCCCTAATTGTTAGATTTACAGATAGGGAAGGTAAGTCAACGAAAAGTCAGGTCAGACAACCTGTATTTTCCAAAAATGGCCATAGAAATATTTTCATTTCCACACGTTCTCTTTGTCACTCCTATTAAGAAGCACAGTTGATTTCTCTGTCCCTTGAACCTGGGTAGAGTTGTGGCTTCTCCCGCCAACAGAAAATGGTGGAAATGATGTTGTGTGCCTTCCCAGGCTATTTTATTTTAAAAAGTTAGATTGAAAAAAAAGAAAAAAAAAAGCATGCAGTTTCTGCCTGGCTCTCGCTTTGGGGACATTTATGCTTGGACCAGCCACCATGTCGTGAAGAATCCAGGCCACAAGGAGAGGTGGTGTGTAGGTTTTCCAGCAAGCAACCTAGCTCAGGTGTCAGGTGACAGCATCAACTGTGAGGGCGTGAGTCATCTGAAGATGACGCCAATCCAGCTGACAGTTCAGAGTGTGTGAGAAGAGACAACATGGCCTGCTATGTCCTGTCCAAATTTCTGACACATAGACTCCTGTTGCATGAAGTTTGGGGGTACTGATTGTGCAACTATAACCGTCGAAACACCAGGCAAGGTTACATACATATTAAGCGGAGGATCTAAGCTTTGAATCCAGGCTGACTCATTCCACATCCCATACTCTACTCTATCCACTATACATACTTCCTTCATAAACAGAAGCCAGCACTCTTTCGCATTACACAGTGCCACCTTTGTAAAGCCTGATATTAAATAATCAAATTAAGTAACAGAAGTACCTTGTTCTGAGCCTATTTCCGTCAATCTCTTTTCCTAGATCTGGTTAACAAGTAACTTGTTGACATATTAATAGATAGATTGAGCTGCTGAAGAAAACTGGAACTTAGCCCCCTTGGAAGCTACATTCCATTGTAAGTTACTGTGGGCATGCTGGTTATCCATAACCAGCCTGGTTACCCATAACCAGCCTGGTATTGTTTGCTCTATATTTGCACCATATTCCATGATGCAAGGCCAAGTGTCCAAGTGCACAGATCTTTACAGCTGATGCCTGCACAGCTCTGGACTACAGTGACTGCAGCAGAGTAATGTTACACTTTGAGAAATCTGGAGGTCCAGCCAGACACACTTTGGAGAAAATCTAAATCCATTTGAACTATATGTTTCTTTTGGGGGTGGGGGAGGGGGATTAACTTGTTTTTAATTTAAAATGGCCTAATGGAAAAGAAGATTACAAGAAAAAAAAAATAACTTGATCTAAATATTCTAGAGAAATGGCTATGACCCAAATATTTGCATGGTACATATATGTATAGAAAACCTACATCACATTTACAAACATTTTAGTGTTAGTAACATAGTCCCAGGGTCTATGACTAAATTTATCATGTCATCGATACCCTTAGTTACTCTTAATTCAGGCTTTTGGATCCAAGTCACCAGGCAGAGGGAGGGGTTAGGTCCTTTTCTCAATTATGCATTCATTGTAAGAGAGTTGTCATCTTTTGACCAAATTTTATTCTGTCCGATTCTAATGTACTTATGTGTGGTGGACTCAGATGATATTTTTTGATGATCTGTTGGTCATCTCCTGATTCTTGGCTGTTAATAGTTTTGTGAAGACAGCTCCTTACGTTTTTGCATCTTGCTAGCCCTCTGATGGCTGCTGCCGCCATGTCTGTATCCTGACAGACTGTGCAACACTCACTTTAGTCCTGTGGTTGGAAAGAATAGATCTTCTGCCAGAAAAACTAGAAAGCAAAAGTTGTATTGCTGATATTTATTGTTCAATGTTACTCTAGAGCAGCCTCACTTCTAGCTTTCATTCATTTATTCATTTGTTCTTTAAATCATTTGTTTAGCAAACCCAGGCAAGAATACTGGAGTGGGTAACAATTCATTCTCTAGGGGATCTTCCCAATCCAGGGATCAAACCCAGGTCTCCTGCATTGCAGGAAGATTCTCTATCATCTAAGCTACCAGGAAAGCCCTTTATCTTTTAAGTGCAGCTCTCTAGCTACCTGAGGGTTAATGAGAAGGGTAGGATGTGACTCTCTCCACCACTTTTTAAAAAATAACTTTTACCAGGGATTACAGGCTAGAAAAGGCAGAGGAACCAGAGATCAAATTGCCAACATCCACTGGATCACTGAAAATGCAAGAGAGTTCCAGAAAAACATCCATTTTTGCTTTATTGACTACACCAAAGCCTTTGACTGTGTGGATTACAAGAAACTGTGGAAAATTCTTCAAGAGATCGGAATACCAGACACCTGACCTGCCTCTTGAGAAACTTATATGCAGGTCAGGAAGCAACAGTTAAAACTGGACAGGGAACAACAGACTGGTTCCAAACAGGAAAAGGAGTACGTCCAGGCTGTATATTGTCACCCTGCTTAAACTTCTATGCAGAGTACATCATGAGAAAGCCTGGGCTGGAAGAAGCACAAGCTGGAATCAAGATTGCTGGGAGAAGTATCAATAACCTCAGATATGCAGCTGACACCACCCTTATGGCAGAAAGTGAAGAAGAACTAAAGAGCCTCTTGAAAGTGAACGAGGAGAGTGAAAAAGTTGGCTTAAAGCTCAACATTTAGAAAACTAAGATCATGGCATCTGGTCCCATCACTTCATGGGAAATAGATGGGGAAACAATGGAAACAGTGACAGACTTTATTTTTGGGGGCTCCCAAATCACGGCAGATGGTGACTGCAGCCATGAAATTAAAAGACACTTACTCCTTGGAAGAAAAGTTATGACCAGCCTAGACAGTATATTGAAAAGTAGAGACATTACTTTGCCAACAAAGGTCCATCTAGTCAAAGCTATGGTTTTTTCAGTAGTTGTGGGTGGATGTGAGAGTTGGGCTATAAAGAAGGTTGAGCACTGAAGAACTGACACTTTTGTATTGTGGTATTGGAGAAGACTCTTGAGAGTCCCTTGGACTGCAAGGCGATCCAACTAGTCCATCTTAAAGGAAATCAGTCCTGAATATTCAGTGGAAGGACTGATGGTGAAGCTGAAACTTCAATACTTTGGTCACCTGATGAGAAGAACTGACTCATTGGAAAAGACCCTGATGCTGGGAAAGATTGAAGGCAGGAGGAGAAGGGGATGACAGAGAATGAGATGGTTGGATGGCATCACCGATGCTATGGACATTAGTTTGTGCAAGCTCCAGGAGTTGGTAATGGACAGGGAAGCCTGGTGTGCTACAGTCCATGGGGTTGCAAGAGTCAGACACGACTGAGGGACTGAACTGAACTGAACTGAACAAGCTAAACTGGGAGGAGGCATAGTGCAAACAAATCCATTTGAAGTTATTTCTTGAAGAACTCCAAATTTGATTCTACCAGGTGAGGAAACTGGGATCAGAAAAGGCTTCATAGAACAAATCATCAGTGACCTGAATCTAAGAACAGCCATTTTCTTGGGCAGGGATCTAAGCTGTCTTGCCATGTAGGTCAACTCGTACTTGAGCAAAATTGGGTGAGTCCATTGAGAACAATGTTTTCTTGGCTCCTTAGGACTATTTGATTTATTGTTTCCTATGACTTGTGAATGAGGCTCTCATAGATTGTGTTAAATGTTCTGTTATCTCTTGACTTTAAAATATTACTATGTAAGAAATAAAACATATTTCTCTATATGTATTTCTTATATATTTAGTGCATCATTGAATCACAGCATCATACATAACTATCCATTCCAAGCACCAATATTTCAGTAGTATGTGATCCTGTTCAGATGCTCATGCCTTACACCACTAATATCACACCATCAAATCTCCACGGTTCCCACATTTGCTTCTGGCACATCTCCGCCAGTTTAGGGCACTGGATTGGTAGGTTTGCATGCAGTGATCTTTTGATGTGACTAAGTCAGGAATCAGTACTGATTCATAGAATGTGCAGGGGACAGACTTTAGAATAAATGAGACATGGAGGTTCCAAGTCTGTCTGTGAACACCATTGCTTCAAACACATTCCCTTTGATTTCTGAGAATTAGCCTCGTGAACACGAATGCTTAAAATACATGTTAGTTCTCTAAAAAGAGAACACACATGAAGAAAATGCCTACTTCTCTGGTGCCTCACCTACTGTGTGCATGGAGGCGTTATTGTATTGCAGCTTCCTTAAAAATCCATACACCAATTACTACAGAAAACGAGGGCTCTCCCCAGTGTTTCCAAGGAACAAGTCTGTGAGAACGATATGTGTCGATACTCTGAAGCCTCAGAGGAGCACAAACTGTTTTAACTCTCCCAGGACCCACTTCCTTGTCTGCGCTGCCATGGAAACCAGTCTCTTGTCCAACTCGAGTTCTCCGATAATTAGTCTTGAACATTCTTGATTTTTAAATGAATAAATCAGTCCCCTGCATCAGGGTTGTTACATACCTCAAACTCTGCATATTATTGTTTGACAAAATGCTCTCTATTCACTCTTTTCTTAAAAATACCTATCGAGCAACTGGTGTACACAAAATACCACGGAAGGAGAAGGTGAGAGGTCGAAGTACCTTTAGGACCCAGTTTGGTAAAAGCCTGCCACGTGCCAGCAGACCAGTCAAACTGTCACCACTAAACCCCAGTAAAAAGTTTCCTCAGCTCTCCCACCCCAGCACTCACACAGGCAACCACACACTGGAGTCCATGTCTGAGCTCCCTGATCGGCTGACACATTTAGCTACCACTGAGTCACTCAACAGTTTACTAATGGACACTACAACATTACCTCTCAGAACTCAGAGAACATCCATTGGGAATTTATGAGTATTTTGTATTAGCTTGCTGCTGCTGCTGCTAAGTTGCATCAGTCATGTCCAACTCTGTGCAACCCCATAGACGGCTTCCTACCAGGTTCCCCTGTCCCTGGGATTCTCCAGGCAAGAACACTGGAGTGGGTTGCCATTTCCTTCTCCAATGCATGAAAGTGAAAAGCTTTTCCTTATTATGATTTGACTCTGTTCAGTGTATATATTTGACCAGGAATTATTGACACAAGCATGAAAAAAATACACAATTTCAGGGCCGAAGGAGCTTGCAATCAGATAGGGGAATTGAGGCATTCACAAAGCTAACTACATTAGAATACATTAAATGTGAAGAAGGATGGAAGACGTATCCGAATAATGAGACTAATTCCATGAGCGAGCAGTCCAGTGACAACGAGGAGCAAAGCTTGAAGGAAAAGTCAGTTTTTGAATAGATTCTGAAGATATTTCATATACAGGAGGCTCTATATGCTCTTTCAGGGAAAAATCTGGCTGAGAAACACAGATGCTTGTTAAATATTAAAAAGCACCTGATTAATATGGGTGCCCAATCACACACGTGCACGCGCACGCACGCGCACGCGTGTGTTTTAAAAAGGAACGTTTATCGCCATGTTGGCTGTAGCTCTTATCCTATAACTACTCAATGACTTTAGGGCTCGCTAAGTACAAACACCACTTATATTAACTATTAAATTTATATTTGCTCCAGTTTCATCATATTAGTCTCCTCAAACTATATGGCATAACTGATTTGTGAAACAAATTATATAACATGAAAAAGAAAGTAAAAATCAGTGCCATCTAAACTATATTCTAATATAGTTTTCCAAGTTAAAATACATGATTTAAACAAATACATGACATGTATGCCCTCAGTATGTGTAAGTCACAGTACTAATCATCTCCTTAAATTTATTTTTACTTTATTAAATAACTTTAAAAATTTAATCCTGAATATATATGAATTTAACAAGGTGTCCTCTAATATTATTTAAGATTGTTAAATAGAAACGTATTTGCAAAGTTTCTTTTTTAAACATCCCGACACATTATCATAATTTAATTCCATTTCAAGCATCAATATTTTAAAATATGCTTTTAACATCTCCTACCCTTTTCACCATTTTAAGCGAAAGACTGAACAACTTCCTCTTCATGTGCACCTCCTGATGTGAATGGTTTAAGATTTAGAAAGGTTTTCTATTTACTCACATTGTAATGATATACATTTCTACTTCACTAGTGGAAAAGGCTGATCAGTCCCAGAAAGGTCAGTTACCACTAAATAGACCCTTTCTTTATGTAATTACAAAGAATAATATCTCTGTGCTGATGGCACTGCACGTGGAGCGGGCGATGCAGAGAATTAATGTGCTGCCTTGCTGGCCCATGGGATACAGATTCCAATACAATAACCACAACTTATTCTAATTATGCAGCTTTAAAAGGTCATCAGCAAAAAGAGTTAAGGGATTATCAACTGACTTTATCATAAAGTAAAAATGTACTACATAAAGGCAGAAACTATAAGAACAGTACCTAGAAACTTTATTACAAATGAGAGAAAGACTGATCTAAGAGGTTCCAGGACATATATTATGGCATAAATTAAGTCAACTCATTGAGAAATTAAAATACATGATATTTCATATATTCCTAGTGATATAGGTGACCTGATCTCACCTGACATTTGTAGAAAATATTTAATTTTGAAAGTCCTTTGTATATTCAATGCCAAATTCTTTGTCACATCCATGTTATGGTATAAATTCTGGTAGAATTTAAATATTTCTTTTAAAAATCCAGTTGTCATAAAATAATGCATGCTGATTATATTACACACAAATAATAGAAAGGTACGTGAAGTAGAAAATTAAAGCCCCTCTTTGCAATAAGCACAGACATCTTTATACCCCAGAGACAGTATTAACAATTTGGTGTAAGTCCTTAAGGAATAAAAATTTTTTAAAAAAATCTTACATTGACAATAAGGAAATGGAGACGAGAAAAGTCAGTTTCTTACCCAAGGTCACATAAGAAGAAAGTATGATTTCAGCCCAACTCCCACTCTGGGATTGCCTCAGTTCTTAATCGTGAATGTCAATTATAGGCCCTTAAGTTTTTAGATTCATGTGCGTAAATGGTCTAATTTCTTATTTATTTATTTTTGGCTGTGGTGGCTCTTTGCTGCATGTAGGCTTCCTCTACTTGTGGAGAGCGGGGGTTACTCTCCGCTGTGGTGCCCAGGCTTCTCGCTGTGGCAGCTTCTCCTGTTGTGGAGCACAGGCTCTGGGTGCCCCTGCTCTGTACTTGCTGCTCGAGGGCTCTGGGGTGCAGTCTCAGTAGCTGTGGCACTTGGGCTTAGTTGCTCTGCAGCATGTGGGATCTTTTAGGATCAGGGATTGAATGCATGTCCCTTGCACTGCAAAGCAGATTCTTAACCACTGGACTACTAGGGAAGCCCTCTAATTCCTGAAAACTCTATAGACTTACATCAGTCTTTCAAAATAAACTAGATGCTCACAAAGAAAAAGGGTCATTTTAAAAAATATAAAACTCAGGGTCTTTTCCTTAGGAATACAGGGTCAGAAAAATCAGGACTATTGACACAGAGTTGCTAAATATAAGAAATACAGCAAATAAGCTTCAGTATAATAAAATATCCTATGGATAGAATTATCATCAATGCTTTTTCTCTTTTGTCCCTCTCAGATATTCACTTGACTGAGAAAGAAAAATCACGAGCATCTCTAACCACCTGATATTGTCCATACTGGGCACTGTCCAAACCTTGTAAAAATTCTCAAATAGAAAGAGGATTTAAACACCTAAGGCAATTTTATAAAGAGGCTCATCTTGAGGCATGTCTACTTCCCCCAAGTAAATGCATTCCAGTATGGGAAAAATCATATGCTCAAACAGGGATCATGAAACTATGACTGTGCAGTCAAATCCAGCCTATTGCCTGCTTTTGTAAATAAATTTTATTGGAACACCATCACATTCATTCATTTGTACTTTGTTTATGGCTGCTTCTGCACTGCACTGGCAGAATTAAGTACTTGTAATACAACCCACTCCAGTATTCTTGCCTGGAGAATCCCATGGACGGAAGAGCTTGGTGGGCTGCAGTCCGTGGGTAGCAAAGAGTCGGACACTACTGAGCGACTTCGCTTTCACTAATACAGACTAAGTGGACCCTAAAGCTTAAATTATTCACTTTCCCTTTGCAGAAAAATATTTGCTGACCCCTTCTTTAGACCTTAGATTAATATAAGTGTTAGTCGCCCAGTCGTGTGATTTTTTGTGACCCCATGGACAATGGTCCTCCAGGCTCCTCTGCCCATGGAATTCTTCAGGCCAGAATACTGGAGTGAGTTGCCATTTCCTTCTCCAGGGGCTCTTCCCAACCTAAGGATCGAATCCTGCATTGCAGGCAGGTTCTTTATTGTCTGAGCCTAGGGAAGCCCAAATTAATACATAAGTGTCATGCAAAACAAAGTTCCAATTTAGACCTCTCATTCAAGATCTACTTAAGCTGTACTTAAGCCCATGCATAACAACCATACATAGACAGCTAACAACCATTTTCTTTATTTTTCCAGCAGAGGCATATACTAAGGAGACAGCCAATTAATAGTTCAAATATGTCTCTAAGTCCTTAAAAAATAATGAGACGCTCATAAGCTTTTTAAGTACTCTCAACACAGAGCAACTTTGTAGAGAGTTGTCAAATCTACTGGGATATCATAAACAATGCCCAGATTTATTTATCCCACACTTTCCTCCATTAAATGTGGTTTGTTCAGCTCTTGCATTATAGGAAGCTAGAGGTCTGTTAATTTTTCCACTCTTGCAACTTCTGTTTTGGGAGTCCAGATTAACTTCATGTTGCCAAGTGAAAGTTTAATTTTGCAGGAGACATTCTTTTTGCAGAATGGCTAAGTAAAACGCGGTAGGCACTTACCATGAAAGACTGTAAGGTGATTAAAAGAAATGCACTAGATACACAACACAGCAACACAGTGATCTTTAAAATATGGTGCTAAATGAAGAAGACACAGAATGATAAATATTGCATAATTCAGCTCATGAGGGAAAGTACCAATGGGACAGAGAAACAAGAATTAGGAATTAAGAGTGGAGAGACAAAACAGATGATGGTTTAATACATTGAGTGAGTGAGTATTAGTTGTTCAGTTGTGTCTGACTCTGTGACTGTAGCTCGCCAGGCTCCTCTGTCCACAGACTTTTCCAGGCAAGAATACTGAAGTGGGTTGCCATTTCCTTCTCCAGTTTTAAAATGTTTTTATGTCACAAAATGGGCTTTGATGTCTCTCTCTCTTACAACATAATAGTGCTGCTTGAATAGTGCTTCAGTCCCAAGACTGAATTCCTATGAGGAATGAAGCTAGCTAGCATGCCCCTGGCTGCCAGGCAGCTGGCATGCCATGTAAATTCTATAGGCAGCAATGACACTCTTAAAATGATTAAGTGTTTGCATTCTTATATCTTCTAGGTTTTTCCAGGGGGTTAATGAAAAACCCTTGAAATAAGATAAATCAAACATTGAACAACTCTGAAAATAACACCTCTGAAACAATAGTTTCCCCATGGGCCACAATCCTAAGATTGATTCTATATATGATGTAATAACGGCCAAAGTAAATTAAGGGATAAAGCAATCTGTCAGGGACTTCCCTGGTGGTCCAGTGGTCAGGACTTCACCTTTCAACAAAGGGGGTAGGGGCTTGATTCCTGGTCAGGGAGCTAGGATCCCACATGCTTCACAGCCAAAAAAACAGAATGTAAACAACGGAAGCAAACTGAAACAAATGCAATAAAGATTAAAAAAAAAAAAACCACGGTCCACACACACAAAAATCTTTAAAAATATAGCTAAAAAAAAGAAATCTGTCATTATAATTATGTGCCAAATTCATGGTTGTTTCTCTCTATGCCTTCTTTTCCTCTTGTTTTTTCTCTTCCTCAGCTTATTTATTCCTCGTCTTCTTTTTGCTTCCTGCTTGTAAGCTTTGTCAAGTATAAATTCATTCAACTAAGATCTTCCCATGATCACATTTTCTCCTGACAACACCATCTCTCCTTTTCATCATTTCCTCAACCTACTATTCTTTCCAAGCGACTTCTTTCTTTCTACAACATGGGATGGAAATAGAAGTGTCTCAAAGAAGAAAAACAAGATGTACCTTCCTACTGGGTGATAAGTTTGTGTAAGTAAATCATAAGACAGATACAATTATATTCTTATAAGCACAGGGATACACATAAATACTTTTATATTTTGAAACATTTGACAGATATGATAAAAAGCCAGAAAGTGAAAAAATGTAGAACTAGCTGGAACCTCTTCAGGAGAGGTATAATACAGAGAAGCAATACACATGGCATTTATAATAAAGTGTTTGTTATTGGGAAATAATTCCTAGTTCATTAACAGTGAATACTTTGTATATATTCTGTTATGTGGTGAAGATTAGAATTTTCAACTTTTCTTGGAAAATTGGGACTGGATAAGGCACTGTCAGTATAATAATAACATATAACACTACACTATAATATGTATATCTCTGTCACTGCAGTCACTATGTTTTATGATATTTAAATATCTGTGCATTAATTTTCTGTCTTCTATGAACTTTTTGTGTCTAATTTAATTTTTGCTCCAGTGCTTGGTACATGCTAGTCTCTCAGTAAACATTACTGAATGGATGAATAAATGAGATGGCATAATACTATGTTGGACACAGAGGTATCTACACAGAAAAAAAAAAAAAGGTGAACTGAACATGAATGGTGCTTATTTTCATTAAAGTATCTATTTCTGCCAACTATTCTTATATGAGTGGACTTTTCAGAGTATTATACACGAATGGCATTTTATGTGTTTTTCATTCTGTAGAGGAATATTTCACAATTAATTCTTACAACATAAAAATATAGGATATTACCCATTTACATATTAACTGAGAAAAATAAATAAGGTTTCCAGTTCTTTAAATTCTAGTTTGCAAAAGCACTTCACTGTATAATCTCTCTGTGTTGTATTCCAGGTTACTTGCAGGTTTTCTTTGGAAGACTAACAGAAATCTAAACAACCTGCTTTGCTGCCTTCATACACTTTGCTAAGCTGTGTTCTCACAACTCAGGAGATTAAAATTAAAAAAAAAAGTAGTATGACAGTTTCGCACGAAATAACCACAGTTGATTTTTTTTAAATTACAGAGGATCTTCACAGTTGCAGATGGATATTTGCACTTTCCAAAAACTGAACAGCAGTAAATAAGAAGAAAAGCAGCATTCAGATTACCTTACCGCAAACTGTTTTCAAAAAAGCAATAATAAATTTCCTGTGTATTTCAATGACTTAAATATGAAAAAGTGATACCTGTTATAAAGCAAAACAACACTTTATATACCGGTCTCTTCAGATGACATTAAGTGAAGTTGCTCAGTCGTGTCCAACTCTTTGCGACCCCACGGACTGCAGCCTACCAGGCTCCTCTGTCCATGGGATTTTCCAGGCAAGAGTACTGGAGTGGGTTGCCATTTCCTTCTCCATCAGATGACATAGGTGAAGCTATTCCGTTTTGCAGGATTCGCCCTTACTTTGTCCTGGGTCATAATAAAGGCCATTCCCTCACCCTATGCACTTGCCAATGTCAGATGAATTTTTCCTCCTCATCAAAGTTTCGCTCTTTTAGTTTGTTTTTTTTTGTTTTTGTTTTTGTTTTCAAAAAAGGAAGGGAAGAAAAGAAGGAAGGAAGAGTAAGCCTCCTTTACACCCACTTCAGAAATCTTCAGTGTCAACCAGTTTTTATCTTTCTCTGATCTCAGAGTAATGGAAGTAGTTCTTATGGGGACACCTGTTCACATGCAACTAAGCACTGAAATCTAAATCCACCCAAATGGAGAAATGGGCTTCCCTGGTGACTAAAATGGTAAAGAATCTACCTGCAATGCAGAAGACCTGGGTTCAATCCCTGGGTTGGGAAGATCTCTGGAGAAGGGAATGGCTACCCACTCCAGTATTCTTGCCTGGAGAATTCCATGGACAGAGAAGTCTGGTGGACTACAGCCCATGGGGTCGCAAAGAGTCGGACATGACTGAACGACTTCACTTTCACTTGTCAAATGGATAAACTCATGAGCGCTTGATTTTGAATAAAATGATACTCATGGAAGTTTTCTGAATTCCATGCAGGCCATCCATTCTTCCAGTCCTCTGTGATCAAGTCAGTCCTTCAGGAGCTATGTCCTTGGGGGTTAATGGATAACTATTTACAGCTCCAATCCTGGAAATGGATGAATACATTGAATATGCTACCTCTCCTGGCAGAAGGGACTCTGCAGAGGGACACAGATCTTGAGATGAAAAGATGACTCTGGATTATATCACCTGGGACTGTCTAATCACATGGATTCTTACAAGTGGAGAATCTTTCCTGGCTGAAGTTCAGAGGACGTGAAGGGAGAAGCAGGAGAAGATGAAGTGACAGAGAGACTTGAGATCCATCTCCTTTCTCCTTGTGAAGATGTAAGAAGGAGGCTATAATCCAAGAAGTGCTTACAGTCTCTAGGAGGTGGAGATGGCCCTCTGTCCATGGCCAGAAAGAAAGCAGGGATGAAGTTCCTACAACCGCAAGGAACTGAGCCCTGCCAACAATCTGAAACAGATGCCTCCAGAAGAGAATGCAGCCCTGCCAATGATTTGATTTTGATCCAGTGAGACTCACGTAAGACTTCCAACATATAGAACTTGTGAACTTGATTTTGAATAAAATGATATTCACGGAAGCTTTCTGAATTCCATGCATGATATCCATTCTTCCAGTCCTTCAGAAGATGTGTCCTTGGAGGTTAATGGATAACTAATGCTTATCATTATTTTAAGCTTTTAAATTTACAGTTATTTATTATGTCCATATGTGTGCCTGCTGAGTCATGTCCAACTCTCTGCAGCCACAAGACAGTAGCCTGACAGGTTCCTCTGTCCATGGAATTTTCCAGGCAAGAATACTAGGGTGGGTTGCTATTTCTTACTCCAGGGAATCTTCATGACTCAGGGATTGAACTCACATCTCATGTATCTCCTGCACTGACAGACAGATTCTTTACCACTGCGCCACCTGGGAAGCTTATTTATTATGGCAGCAATATAAAACTAAAATGGTGACAAATATTATGTTAGGTACTAGTTTTATCAAAATTAATATTATGTTATTATGTAGCATAAAAACTAACAGGTTAATGATCGAAAATCAAGCACTGCAGTTTCTTTTCAGCAAGTTCATTAATAAATAAATTTAGAAACCATTAAATAATTCACTTCTCTTGTATAAAACATTTACTTTCTATCAATATATAAAGTAACATAGCATGTCAATAACAACTGAAAAATTATTTGTAAACATGACATAGACTATGCCATGAGCTCCCAACTAAATTTCTGTTTGTGTTAGCTGTAACAGATGGATAAAATTATCATCTTTATTTTGAAAGAAATTTATTGATTCACTTGATATTTTTCCAGTTATATTTTAAAGGTCTATTATTATATTAGTGAGAAAATTTTGGTAGTTTTTGTTTATCCTTCAAGATTAAAAAGAAACTTGATTATATTGTAAAAGTCCAATTCTAAGTACAAAAGTTTTTCTACTTAATAATTTTTAAATGATAATTTGTCTTCTGATAGCTGATTATGCAAATAGTTTTTTAAAACTGTATGTTTTGAAAAGTTCTGGTTGAATTATTAAGAATTATATATATACGTATACATACATGTATGTATATACCCCTTCTGTTAAAAACATTTTGTCCTAGGGAAAATTACATAAAATGAAACCAAAACACAGCAAATCAAAAAGAAATCCTTGTCTGTTATCAAGGACTTATGTTTTATTTTCTTTTTATTCTTCATTCTGTCCTGGGCTATTTCTGCACATTAATTTCTGAGATGTGAGTTAATGTACTAATGGCACTATTGTGGGTTTGTTCTTCATTACAGTGGGGGCCAGGTCCTGACTGCCCCCTCTTTCCAAGTCAGTGTAGTTACCACAAATGATCCAAATATGGCGATTGATAGAACACCCACATTATTATAACTTTTGACAGGCTAAGACATTGTTGGGTGAGTAACTTCTTAAACTTTCAGGAATATTAACCAACTATTGCAACTCTAAAGACTGCTGGGTTTCTGAGACAATTATACTATTTTATACCTATATACATGATCCAAGGAGAATACATTTTTCAAAGCTGCTAAAATATCTGAATAATAAAATGTTTAAAGAAATTTTATTGTACACTTTTAAATTCAGAATGTACATTCAATATTCACCTTAATTCTATTTTGCAAAAAAAATGGAAAAAAATTTACAATTGGCATATATTCTTTATAAAATGGTTGTGGCAAATGTGTTTTCTATTCATTAAAATCTATATTAATTCTATTGGTTTGTTCTAAAATTTTTATTTTTGCAGTACAACACACACATATAATTATATAAGAACTGATACATTTTTACAAGTGAATACCAGAAGCACAAGCTGAAATCAAGATTGCTGGGAGAAATATCAATAACCTCAGATATGCAGATGACACCACCCTTATGGCAGAAAGTGAAGAGGAACTAAAAAGCCTCTTGATGAAAGTGAACGAAAAGAGTGAAAAAGTTGGCTTAAAGCTCAACATTCAGAAAACGAAGATCATGGCATCTGGTCCCATCACTTCATGGGAAATGGATGGGGAAACAGTGGAAACAGTGTCAGACTTTATTTTGGGGGGCTCCAAAATCACTACAGATGGTGATTGCAGCCATGAAATTAAAAGACACTTACTCCTTGGAAGAAAAATTGTGACCAACCTGGATAGTATATTCAAAAGCAGAGACATTACTTTGCCAACAAAGGTCTGTCTAGTCAAGGCTATGATTTTTCCAGTGGTCATATATGGATGTGAGAGCTGGACTGTGATGAAAGGTTAGCACTGAAGAATTGATGCTTTTGAACTGTGGTGTTGGAGAAGACTCTTGAGAGGCCCTTGGACTGCAAGGAGATCCAACCAGTCCATTCTGAAGGAGATTAGCCCTGGGATTTCCTTGGAGGGAATGATGCTGAAGCTGAAACTCCAGTACTTTGGCCACCTCATGTGAAGGGTTGACTCATTGGAAAAGACTTTGATGCTGGGAGGGATTGGGGGCAGCAGGAGAAGGGGACGATAGAGGATGAGATGGCTGGATGGCATCACTGACTCGATGGACGTGAGTCTGAGTGAACTCCGGGAGTTGGTGATGGTCAGGGAGGCCTGGCGTGCTGCGATTCATGGGGTTGCAAAGAGTTGGACACGACTGAGCGACTGAACTGAACCAAACCCCTGAATAACCATCACCGTGATGAAAATAAAGAAAAATTAAAGCCAGTCAATCCTAAAGGAAATCAACCCTGATTACTCACTGCAAGGACGGATGCTGAAGCTGAAGCTCCAATACTTGGCCACCTGATGCAAATAGCCAACTCACTGGAAAATACCCTGAGGCTGGGAAAGACTGAAGGCAAAAGAAGAGAGTGGCAGAAGATGAAGTGGTTGGATGGGAACACCAACTCAATGGACATGAACTTAGGCAAACTTTGGGAGACAGTAAAGAACAGGGAGGTTTGGCATGCTGCAGTCCGTGGGGCTGCAAAGAGTCAGATGACTTAGTGACTGAACAACAGCAACTCTCTCATCAGAAGATCCTCTCATGTCCATCCCCAGTCAAAACCAAACACTCCGAACATACAAATTTTGCTTGTTTTTTTTTTTATCTTCATATAAATATAATTCCAAACTATATATTCTCTTGAGTCTGGCATATTTTGCTGAATATTAATTTTGTTGGATTTATTCATATTATTTGGTGGCAACACTTCACTTGCTATATTGCTATATGTTACTCCATTCTATGAATAAACTGCAACTTACTCATTATTCTACTGTTGATGAATTTTTGTGGGGGAACCATTATGAATAAAGCTGTTATTAACATACTTCACAAAAGTATTAACATATTTTGGTGCATGTGTGTACTAATTCCTGACATTTAGAAGTGGAATCTTATATGCTTATGTTCAATTCTACTTGAGAGTGTCAACATTTAAAAAATACACAAATTTACCTTCCCATCTGATATATTTGAGAGGTCCCATCGGTATACATTTTTATTCATACTTTTAAATGTTGACCCTTTAGAAAAGTATGTAGAAATGAGTCATGGTGGTTTTAATTTGCATTTCTATGATTATTCTTTTGAATGCCTTTTCATTTTTATTGCTCAATTGTATAGTCCCTCTTGTGAAGCTATTTTCAAGTCTTTTGCCAATTTTTCTTTATTAGGTTGCCTGAGTTTATTATTTTGTTAGGAATTCCTCCTTTTTATGGATGAGAGTACTTTGCTAGGTACTGCATAGGTATTCTTTTGCCTAAGCTGTGGCTTGTCTATTCATTCTTTAATACTGTCTGGGCTTCCCTGGTGGCTCAGAGGTTAAAGCGTCTGCCTGCAATGTGGAAGACCTGGGTTCGATCCCTGGGTCAGGAAGATCCCCTGGAGAAGGAAATGGCAACCCACTCCAGTATTCTTGCCTGGAGAATCCTGTGGACGGAGGAGCCTGGTGCTACAGTCCACAGGGTCGCAAAGAGTCGGACATGACTGAGCAACTTCACTTTGATGAATGGAAGTTCCTAATAGTAGAATTTATGAACTTTTTCTTTCATGGTTTTTCTTGTGTCCTATTTAAAGCATCTCTACTCAATGGGTAAGGAACCTGCTTGCAATAGAAGACACTGGAGATATAGGTTTGATTCCTGGGTTGGGAATATCCCCTGGAGGAGGGCACAGCAACCCATGCCAGTATTCTTGCCTAGCGAATCCCATGAACAGAGAAGCCTGGTGGGCTACAGTCCATATGTTGCAAAGAGTCATCGGACACAACTAAAGTGACTTGAGCACACTGGTAATACTAGTATAACTCAGGTGTTCTTGTGTTTGGGGCTTCCCTGGTGGCTCAAATGGTAAGAGTTTGATCCCTCAGTCAGGAAGATCCCCTGGAGAAGGAAATGGCTACCTACTCCAGTATTCTTTTCTGGAAAATTCCATGGGCAGAGGAGTCTGGCGAGCTATAGTCCATGGGTTGCAAAGGGTAGGATGCAACGGAGTGACTAACACTTTCACTTTCTCATGTTTTTCTCTAGAAGCTTTATATAACTTCCACATTTACATCCATAAGACAAGTGGAATTGATCTGTGTATATGTTCTGAAATAAAAGGTCAAGGTTCTTTTCTCTTTTTTACTACAGATATCCAATTGATCATGCATCATTTATTTTTGATTCAGCACCAATTATTTTCCAACACTATTTTCACACTATTTCGGGGGCAGCATCTTATAAATCAGGAGGCCATCACTGCATTTTTAGTGTGTTTTGGGACCCTCTATTCCTCTTATTTTTGTCTTATAGATCTACTAATAGCACACTTTCTTAATTCTGTGACCTTGTTATAAATCTGGACACCAGGTAGGATGATTCCCCTACTTTGGCCCTCTTCAAGTCTGTCTTCACTACACTTGACTCTGAATTTCCTTATACATTTTAAAATACTCATGCATCAACTTCCAAAAATTCCATTTAAGTTTTTAATTTTTATTTCAATACATGTATAAGTCAACTTGGAGAGAATTCACATTCTTCAAAATATTGAATGTCCAGTTCATAAACTTAGTAGATCATTCCATATATTTAGAACTTTGATTTCTCTTGAAAATGTTTTGCAGCTTTCTGTGGAGAATGCTTATATATCTTATGGTTGATATATACCTAGGCATTCGATGTTTAGTTGTTCAATTATAAATAGTGTCCATTTAAAGATTTTATTTGTGGCCACTTTATAAAAATACAATGAATTTTTATTTATTCTATATCCACTGACTCAAATTAAAAAATTCTAGCAGTTTGTCTGCAGAGTCATTTGAACTTTCTGTGAACAAATAATGTTTTCCAATAACTGCAAGCTTCTAAAGTCATCTTGTATCATGAACGTCTTTTGAATTTCACAAAAGCCTTTTTCTATATCTATTGATATGACTTAACCCTTTCTTTCTTTTGTTGTTAATGTAACAAGTTGTATTAATATTTTAAGGCTGGAAATTAAATTGTTCGTTTTGACTTGGGGCAGATCAAATATTCCCCAACCCAATTTTGCATGTTAGTAAACATTCTATTTTCCTCCATGGGTTATTTTTTTAAAGTAACTTTATTTAAGCACAGTTAATATGAGAATGACAATAAGATATAACGGACATAACAGGTCAAAATCTATTGTGTACTACTTGTGTATTATGAATATCCCTCTTTTATGAGAACAATACCCTGCCTGCCTTACATAGTGGATATAAAGATTAAAAAACTGATAGAGGTGAAAATGCATAGAAAACTACAAAGAATGACTATGGACATATAGGTCAAATGATTAATGACTATACTACAGTTCACCATTGTTCTGTTTAATAAAATAATAATCAGATACATAATTTGAATCTGCTTCCCTATTGCTTTTATTTTTCTTAAATATTAAAGCAAGCTTTGTCTACTGATTTTCTTCCCCAAAGCTATCCAAATTTACCAAAACTGACAAAGGAGAAAGTTATGAATTGTAACATCTTTATCAAACTGATAAATTATTTATTCTGCTTTCATAAATTTATAAATTATATATCAAAAATTAAAGTGGAAGAAGCCTGGTCCTCCTTATATTTTGATTAGAAAAATAATCACTATTTTTATATGGCTTTAGTCTAAATATAGCTTCCATTGTGAACTCTCTGGCCTAAACACATTCAGATCAATATGAGCACAGTCTGTTTCTTTCCAGTTTTCCAAAGAAGGAAAACAAATTGCTAACCAAATTCTCTGCCCAACATTGTTAGGTAATGTTGTATGTTAAATTTCTTATTTTCAATCTTTGTGCTACCAAAGATGAAAGAATGAATGAAATAAAATTCAGAAGAGAAGGTAGATGGTGGCATCCAATTTAAGCCTGCTAATTATATTCATGCGCTTCCCAGGTGGCTCAGTGGTAAAGAATCTGCCTGCCAAGCAGGAGATATGGGTTCAATCCCTGTGTTCGATCCCCAGGAGAAGGAGACGGCAACCCACTCTGGTATTCTTGCCCGGGAAATCCCATGGACAGAGGAGCCTGGTGGGCTATAGTCCATGGGGGTTTCAAAGAATAGGACAGGACTGAGAGACTAAGCAACAACTATTATACTCATAAGTTAGATTGCCTGTGAAAAAATTAATTTCTCTTTGAAGTTTTCTTCCTCCTCTTTTCCAGCTGTATAACTTCCTGCTCATTTATGAGGTAGCCTGGTGATGGAATTTTGGGATAGATTATGTTTTCCTTGGAGAAGGCAATGGCACCCCACTCCAGTACTCTTGCCTGGAAAATTCCCATGGATGGAGGAGCCTGGTGGGCTGCAGTCCATGGGGTCACTAAGCATCTTCACTGAGCATCTTCACTTTCACTTTTCACTTTCATGCATTGGAGAAGGAAATGGCAACCCACTCCAGTGTTCTTGCCTAGAGAATCCAAGGGATAGGGGAGCCTGGTGGGCTGCCATCTATGGGGTCGCACAGAGTCAGACACGACTGAAGCGACTTAGCAGCAGCAGCAGCAGCATGTTTCCCTAAAAGGTAAAGTGAAAACACTCAGCAGGAGGAGAGCACCAGCCGCTGAGCTGCACTGGCCATCTACTGCAAGCTTCACTTTGTTAGCTTTCATAGCCAGTTAGCTTTAATGCCGGGTTCATCTTATGAATTGGGGGAACAAGATCAGCATTTGGGCTCCCAATATCCTCCCTATTATTATCGCTCCATTTGTTTTGGTGATTACTCTATACCCTCCACGCATACTTATGGCCGGGACAAACAGAAGATGGTGGAGGGATTCCTGCATTTTCCACAGAGGGGAAAACGTGAACATCAAAGGAAACCCATGCTGATTAAAAGGCACACCTATAAATGAAATGACTCATGGTGTTAACTGACTGAGATAAAGAACAATTTCTATTCATAAAAACCAAGGGTATTATTCTTTTTTCTTTTACAAAAATAAGGTCATGGTCTTTGATGAGACTTCTCTTTATACAAAATCCCTTAAAACCCAACTCAACCTAAGCACTTAAAAAAAAATTCCCCATGGAATATTAAATAACAAAAATTCCCACATTCAACAAGATTAAGAGTCTGCTGAAAGGAAACTACAATGAAACTATAATTCAGTTTCTTTGAATGTTAAGAACTTAAAGAAAATTATTTTATACTCCTGTGTGTATTGATTTCTTTTGTGCAAACTTTTAAAAATTAATAATCCTTGATATGTTAAAATCATTTATTTTTGAAGTAGCAATGTGCATATTTCTTTTGTGGGACTTTGATGTTGTCACAAAGAGGCTTAGTGACTTGTCAGTGGCATGACATTCCTTAAATAAATTTAGAATAAGCTGAGATAATTATCTCAAATAAATAAAAACTCTGAAATTAATCAGAAATTAATTTCTGAGGATACTAGTGATCTTAAAATGGCCACAAGTACCTACTTGTTCTTACCCAGATGAAATTCATTACCTTGAAATTCAACATCTTGGCAAAGTCTTCATCACTAATTAAAATAATAGCAATGGAAGAGCATCTGCAATTACTCTATTTAGGATAAAATTACAAGGGCTATAAATCTCCAAGCTTCAGGGCATAAACTGATCACCAGCTGGGGTAAGAAAGAAATGTCTACCTATTGTGTAGTTGTGCAAAATTAGGTACATTATATGTTTTACTCCCTCAGAAACATCTGGTACAGGCTACTATTTGAGAGCCTTTTGCACTGAACAGGGGGATACTACATGACTGAGTTACAGAAATTGCATGTTCCATATACAAACATATATGTGCATGTTAGTCACTCAGTCACATCTGACTCTTTGCAACCCCATGGACTGTAGCCCACCAGGCTCCTCTGTCCAGGGATTCTCCAGGCAAGAATACTGGAGTGGGTAGCCATTTCCTTCTCCAGAGGATCTTCCTGACACAGGGATTGAACTTGGGTTTCCTGCATTGCAGCAGATTCTTTATCATTTGAGCCACCAGGGAAGTATATGTATGTGTGTGTGTGTGTGCGTGTGTGTGTGTATATGTGTGTGTGTGTGTGTGTGTACATAAATTCAAAGGCTTGCTAAAGGAATGTTGAATCGTTCATCTTAATGTCACCGATTCAAATTCTTCCCAGGTTAATGATCAAAGGTCATTACCAATGTCAGGTAGAATATGAAAAATCCAGAAGTGTTCAAATTTTGGTGTTAGTCCCTCTGTCATAAAACTGAGCCAACATCATTACAGGTAGTATTTAGTAGTTTTCATGTGAGAGGAGGGGAAAGAACAGTCATGTACTTTGAACTATTAGGGCTGACTAACGAAGAAGAGACAGGAGTGCAGCAAATGCTGTTCTATGACAGCTCTCCACCCACCCTTGCCTTTGCTACTCAAATGAAGAAGAGGCCGGTTTCAGTTCAGTTCAGTCAGTTCAGTTGCTCAGTCGTGTCCAACTCTTTGCCACCCCATGAATCGCAGCACTCCAGGCCTCCCTGTCCATCACCAACTCCCGGAGTTCACTCAAACTTATGTGCATCGAGTCCCTGATGCCATCCAGCCATCTCATCCTCTGTCGTCCCCTTCTCCTCCTGCCCTCAATCCCTCCCAGCATCAGGGTCTTTTCCAATGAGTCAACTCTTCGCATGAGGTGGCCAAAGTATTGGAGTTTCAGCTCTAGCATCAGTCCTTCCAGTGAACACCCAGAACTGATCTCCTTCAGAATGGACTGGTTGGATCTACATGCAGCTGGTTTACTTTCAGACAAAAAAGATGTAAACCTGCATGAGGAAAGGGCTGGAGGATCCATTCTCTTCCTTTTTATAGGTGAGGTGAGGAGGAGAAAAGGGGACTAAAAGTCCAAACATCTGAGAATGTCTGCAGCACATGGTTCTGCCTCTGTCCTGGAAAGGTAGTCCAAGAAGGACCCTGGTATTCCAAACCATCAAAAAGAAGCACAGGAACACAGAAATGAATAGTCTGGGGACTGGAAGGAAGAGAGTCCAGTAAGTGAGAAGGAGAATTCAGTGAAAGTTGCTCACTCATATCTGACTCTTTGTGACTTTATAGATAGTCCATGGACTATATAGTCCGTGGAATTCTCCAGGCCAGGATACTGGAATGGGTAGCCTTTCCCTTCTCCAGGGGATCTTTCCAACCCAGGGATTGAACCCAGGTCTCCCACATTGCAAGTGGATTCTTTACCAGCTAAGCCACAAGGGAAGCCCATGAATACTGGAGCGGGTAGCCAATCCCTTTCCAGGGGACCTTCCTGATCCAGGAATCGAACTGGGGTCTCCTGCATTGCAGGCGGATTCTTTACCAACTGAGCTATCAGAGAAGGGGAATACTGCAAGGAAAATTAGATGCTGTGAATGTGGAAATGGTTGTGTGCTAGCTAAGTTGCTTCAGTCATGTCTGACTTTTTGCAATCCTATGGACTGTAGCCTGCCAGTCTCCTCTGTCCATGGGATTCTCCAGGCAAAAATACTGGAGTGGGTTACTATGCTCTCTTCCAGGGGGTCTTCCTAGCCCAGGGATCAAAACTCCATCCCTTATATTTTCTGCATTAGCAGCCGGGTTCTTTTAGCACCACCTGAGAAGCCCCATGGAAATGGTTACTAATGGTTAATAAGCAGTCAGTAGTTACTAATCAGTTACTAAATAATGGTTCATAAATATACTTGCTAATATGTCTCTAAATTACAGGAGCTCTCAGAAAATCCAAAAAGCAGATTTTGAGATAAACAGCTCTTTATTATGTTCAACTATCTTCTATCAAATTACTGAATCACACACTTGGCAATATGTGGGCTAAATGGAATAGGGTTGCAGTTACTTTTTACAATATTTAAATTTAATGTAAATGCCTTGAGGATAGTATCTTTCCAATTCATCCTAGTCCCTGATACTCCTGAATGAATTAGTTCCAGTGTCTTTATATCTGGAAAATGCAAAAGCATTAATATTTACAAATACTAGCATAAAAATCTCATGTTTCAAATATAGTTCTAACTATTTTTATAATATGCTTTATTGCAATATACTACATCTAGAATTTATTACAGCTTTATTGCAAGAAAGAGCACTTTCCTGGGGTTCAGTGGTGAAGAATCTGCCTGCAATGCAGGAGATAAGGGTTCAATCCCTGGGTGGAAAACATCCCCTGAAGAAGGAAATGGCAACCCACTCCAGTATTCTTGCCTGGGAAATCCCATGGACAGAGAGAAGTTTGGTGGGTTACAGTCTAGGGAGTCACAAAAAAATCGGACATGACTTAGCAACTAAACGCACACCCTGCTAAAGAAGTCTGTGAAACAGTCAGTTTTCAACATGCTTTTTTTTTTCTACTAGAAACAATACTGAGCTTTCCAACTCCTATTTCTCAAATTCTGATCACCATAATCTCTGAAAAACCTCCAAAATCTTGAATTTGTCTTCAGCTGTGGAGCCTACCAAAGGATTCCAACTAAAATTTTAGTAGTGATTGGACAGAAACTGAATTTCTTTCTACATGTATCTCTATAAGTCTACATTTGTTTACTCTGGCTTTTTTTCCCTCTACAACAGCCCCTCATTGCTGATGGTCAGCTCACAATTCATAACAGACCCCAGGTAAGTTCTTGCTGCACTTTTACGTACTTTCAAGGGACCTGTGGTCCCACACCAGTTCAGGTACATTCTCAATTTCCTTTAAAGGAATCTGCTAACAGCTGTCCTATAGGAGAAGCATGGCTATTCTAAGTAGCCACGACATCAATGACACATTATTGCAAATGAAAGGAATTCTAAAACTCTTAGTTTAATTTGATTAAATTAATGCCAAATGAAATTTCAGATGGTTTTTAGCTCAAAAGTTTTAAAATGGAGAATGTTTCCACATGATTTTCCTAATATTTTCTCATAGTTACTATTGAAAATATTCTCACATTTAAGTTAGTCATCACTGTGACTGGATTTGTGACTCATTAACCTAAGTTTTCTGTGAGGCAGTTTCCAAAGCCAGGGGGTGTCTCAAAGCTGAGCTACCTCAGAGGTGCCTTTAGCTTTCTAAACCTCAACTTCCCTCCAGGGGCTTCTGGGAAATTTGGGTCATAACTCTAGTGGCTAAATCCACTCATCTAATACTGCCAAGATCCTCTGCTTAGAAAGGAAAAATCAAGAATGCAAAGACCAGTTGAAAAGTCTGGGGTGGATATGATCTAGATTAATCTTGTAAAAGTTAACTGTGAGTGGTTAAGAGAGTAGCTCTGGATTAGTTTTGCACTGCTACACAACAAATATACACCACAAATTTAGCAAATTAAAGTCACACGCATTTATCACCTCACAGTCCTATGGCCAGAAGTCCAGGCATAATCCTGCTGGCTTCTCTGCTCAGTGTTTCACATTCAAGGTGTGACTAGACTGAGACCTAGTTCTCATCTTGAGGCCTTACTAGTATCCTGTGTGAATCTGACCTTATTAAATAATTCCTTACAAGGCACAGGGCTTTCCCTAGGAGATTTGAAGTGTAAGAGGGGTTTTGACAGGAGACTTTTCATTGCTGACTAGAAGCTGGAGGCAACACTTATGACTCCCATGTCCTATAATTAAAGTCAATTGAAAATTGTCCTCAGTCACTAAGTTGTGTCCAATTCTTTTGCAACACTATGGATTGTAGCCTGTGAGGCTCCTCTGTCCATGGGATTCTCCAGGCAAGAATACTGTAATGGGTTGCTATTTCTTCCTCCAGGGGATCTTTCCAACCCAGGGATCGAAGCCATGTCTTCTGCATCTCCTGCACCGGAAGGTGGATTCTTGACCACTGAGCTACCTGGGAAGCCCTTAACTGAAAATTAACACAACCCAATTGAGGCAGGACTGCTAATGGCCCTTCAGAAATGAAGGTCTGGGTCAACCACCAAGTAAAGGACCATGACCACCCAAGGTGCTTACTGAGGACAAAGGAATATGAAATGAGTAGTGAAAGAAGACAGCTATAAATCCCATCAATGACCAAGTGATCATTTGCAGAAATGAAAACTGTAACTGATGAATCTGTCCTTCTTATCTGGATATGAATATGTCTGTATATATATTACCCAGATATTTTTGGTTTCTTCCCTCTCTTATCCTCTAATCATTTAACATGATAGATAATTATCCTAGTATTTCAAAGAAGATATCCTAGATATCAGAGAAGAGTAAATAAAACCAAAGTGTTTTGTAACCTCTTCTGGGGAGTAAGCATATTTTCAGATGAATGCAGGATAGCTGTATCAGTATAGGTGGAAATATGATTTGTTTTTGTCTTGGGAGATAAACTCAACATAGAGAGATATGCTGGATACCTATTTGTCAAAGTGTGGACTGTGATAGCTCTTTTGATTTGTCAACTTGGCTGTGCTATTTTCCACAGTTATTCAATAAGATGCTAATCTAGATGTTGCTGTGAAGAGATTTTAAAAATGTGATTAAATCCTTTAATCAGCTGACTTTGAGTCAGGCAATAATCCTAGATAATCTGGGTGAGTTTGATTTACACATTTGAAAGGACTTGGAAACAGGGCTGAGGCCTTCCAGGGGATGGGGGTGGGAAATAACTGGCAGAAGGCAACAGGCATACAAAGACAGACAGACATACAGAGGCAAATAGAGAGAAGAAAGCCCCCCTCTGCCTCCATGTACAACAGCTTCAGCTTGTGCCCTAAGGTTCCAGCTGGTCCACAACTTGTCCTTCCTGATCCTCATCCTACAAATTTTGAATTTACTTAGCTAATCTGCATAACAGCATAAGCCAATTCCTTGTAATACATGAACAAATAAATACATATATGTAGATAGATGATAGACATTGATATATAGATTTAGACACAGACATACATATAGATATCCTACTGGTTTGACTTTTCTGGTCGATCCCCAACTAATTTAGGGGCTATCTTAGAATTCTGCCTGCGTGTGTGCTAAGTCGCTTCAGTTGTGTCTGACTCTTTGTGACCCTAAGCCCACCAGGACCATAGCCCACCAGGCTCCTCTATCCATGATATTCTCCAGGCAAGAATACTGGAGTGGGTTGCCATGCCCTCCTCTCGGGGATCTTCTGGACCCAGCGATCAAACCTGCATCTCTTATGTCTCCTGCATTGGAAGATGGGTTCTTTACCACTAGCACCACCTGGGAAGCCCAGAATTCTACCTACCCTAGGCTATTTTGGAATCTACCAAGACACTGTAGTAATCACCAGAGTCAGACTTGGAAGACCCAAGTCTGAGACTAGATGCTGCTACTTGAAGCATTATAACCCTGGGAAAATCACTTAACCTCGCTACACTTCACTTATCTCATACCTTCTTTAGTTCAAGAACCTACATTGCAGAGTTGGGAGAATCAGATGAGAAAAATAAATACAAAAGTATCTCATATACTTTAAACTACTATCCAGTTGACTCTTGAACAACAGGGGTTTGAAGTGTTCAGGTCCACTTACATGCATTTTTTTTTTCAATAAATACTAAAATACCACAAGTTCCATGGTTGATTGAATTTGCAGGTGCGGAACCTATAGATGCAAAGGGTCCATGATGGGTCTTGAGGATCCTCAGATTGTGGTATGCGTGGTGGGTCCTGGAACCAATTCCCCTTGTGTAGGAGGTACAAAACAAGACTGGGAGCTGACTGTGGCTCAGATCATGAACTCCTTATTGCAAATTCAGATTTAAATTGAAGAAAGTAGGGAAAAGCACTAGGCTATTCAGGTATGACCTAAATCACATTCCTTATGATTATACAAGTAGAAGTGAGAATTAGATTAAAAAGGGATTAGATCTGATAGTGCCTGAAGAACTATGGATGGAGGTTCATGACATTGTACAGGAGGCAGGGATCAAGATCATTCCCAAGAAAAAGAAATGCAAAAAGGCAAAATAGTTGTCTGAGGAGGCCTTAAATAGTTGTGAAAAGAAGAGAAGTGAAGGGCAAAGGAGAAAGGAATGATATACGCATCTGAATGCAGAGTTCTCAAGAATAGCAAGGAGAGGTAAGACAGCTGCCCAGTGAACAGTGCAAAGAAATAGAGGAAAAAATAGAATGAGAAAGATTAAAGATCTCCTCAAGAAAATTAGAGATACCAAGGGAACATTTCATGCAAAGGTGGGCACAATAAAGGACAGAAACGGTGTGGACCTAACAGAAGCAGAAGATATTAAGAAGAGGTGGCAAGAATACACAGAAGAACTGTACAGAAAAGATTTTCACCACCCAGATAATCACAATGGTATGATCACTCACCTAGAGCCAGACATCCTGGAATGTGAAGTCAAGTGGGCCTTAGTAAGCATCACTTTGAACAAAGCTAGTGGAGGTGATGGAATTCCAGCTGAGATATTTCAAATCTGAAAAGATGATGCTGTGAAAGTGCTGCACTCAATATGCCAGCAAATTTGGAAAACTCAGCAGTGGCCACAGGAATGGAAAAGGTCAGTTTTCATTCCAATCCCAAAGAAAGGCAATGCCAAAGAATGATCAAACTACCACACAACTGCACTCACCTCACACATTAGTAAAGTAATGCTCAAATTTCTCCAAGCCAGGCTCCAACAGTATGTGAACCGGGAACTTTCAGATGTTCAAACTGGATTTAGAAAAGGCAGAGGAACCAGAGATAAAATTGCCAACATCCGTTGGATCATAGAAAAAGCAAGAGAGTTCCAGAAAAACATCTATTTCTGCTTTATTGACTATGCCAAAGCCTTTGACTGTGTGGATCACCACAAACCATGGAAAATTTTCCAAGAGATGGGAATACCAGACCGCCTGACCTACTTCTTGAGAAATCTGTATGCAAGTCAGGAAGCAACAGTTAGAACTGGACATGGAACAACAGATTGGTTCCAAAGAGGGAAAGGAGTATGTCAAAGCTGTATACTGTCACCTGTTTTTTTAACTTATTTGCAGAGTACATCATGAGAAACGCTGGGCTGGATGAAGCACAAGCAGGAATCAAGATTTTTGGGAGAAATATCAATAACCTGAGATATGCAGATGACACCAGCCTTATGGCAGAAAGTGAAGAGGAACTAAAAGCCTCTTGATGGAAGTGAAAGAGGAAGGTGAAAAAGTTGGCTTAAAACTCAACATTCAGAAAACGAGGATCATGGCATCCAGTCCCATCACTTCATGGCAAATAGAGAAACAGGGGAAACAGTGTCAGACTTTATTTTGGGGGGCTCCAAAATCACTGCAGATGGTGACTGCAGCCATGAGATTAAACGATACTTGCTCCTTGGAAGAAAAGTTATGACTAACCTAGACAGCATATTCAAAAGCAGAGACATTACTTTGCCCATGAATGTCCATCCTGTCAAAGCTATGGTTTATCCAGTAGTCATGTATGGATGTGAGAGTTGGACTATAAAGAAATCTGAGCGCCGAAGAATTGATACTTCTGAACTGTGCTGTTGGAGAAGACACTTGAGAGTCCCTTGGACTGACAGTCCATCCTAAAGGAAATCAGTCCTGAATATTGATTGGAAGGACTGATGCTGAAGCTGAAACTCCAATACTTTGGCCACCTGATGCAAAGAACTGACTCATTTGAAAAGACCCTGATGCTGGGAAAGATTGAAGGCAGGAGGAGAAGGGGACAACAGAGGATGAGATGGTTGGATGGCATCACTGACTCAATGGACACTAATTTAAGCGAGCTCCAGCAGTTTGTGATGGACAGGGAGGCCTGGCATGCTACAGTCCATGGGGCCACAAGAGTCAGACACGACTGAGTGACTGAACTGAATTGACTGAGGAAGTACAATAATACATATTTTGCTATTTTGGCTAAGAATGCCTGAAGTATTCATGTTACTCTGCTCCCTGGGCATGACTAAAACAGAAGTTGAACTGAATTTGGAGAAGTCTGTGCATGGACGTGGGCTTCTCAAATTATTTTATTGATTAACTGCTGCCCTCAGGTTCTGAATTTTAGTTCAGAAACACTGACATCTGATCTTGGGGGGAAGACAAAAGCTATGATAACCCTGAAATTATTGGTGCAGAATTTTCATTACATTTCATATCTATTTTGCCTTCATAATATGCCAATTCTGCATTAGCAAAATGAGACCATCTATGTGAAGATAAGAATATATAAGAAAAAGAAAAAAAAAACTCTAATATTCCCACTGCTCAGAGAAACTACACAAAGACAAACTTTCATTCCTTCATATGTGAGATCATGCTCTTTTGAGGAATTAAAAACTAACAGCCATGGACAATAAGTGAGCAGCAATGCAACTGGGGTCAAATTGTATTTTTTATACTTGACTCATTTCTGGTGTCTGTTATTGACCCAGAGAATCTGAGTGGACCTCCTCTGAGTGATTATAGCTAATGACTGGCATATCTGTAGCTCTTCAACAAGCCTAATCATGTTAGTATTCTTAAGTCATTTTTCAGTTCAGTTCAGTTCAGTCACTCAGTCGTGTCTGACTCTTTGTGACCCTATGAATCGCAGCACGCCAGGCCTCCCTGTCCATCACCATCTCCCGGAGTTCACTCAGGTCATTTTTAGGTGACTTTTTTGTTGTCTTTAAGAGTCCTTCAAACAATCTATTACATTCTTAATTAGATATATCATAGAAACTGTAGGAATAAATTCCATTTTAGGTTTATCAGAACACAAAGAACTAAAATTACAAGTTAACATTTGAGTTCAGCAAACCAGATGTTCTGTGAGCTAGTATAAGTAACCCAGTCTTTAAAAATTTAGCTGTAAATGCACAGGGTAGCACAGGGTATAAATTTTGAGTTTTAAGCATTATTTTGAATATAGTTCTCAAATTTCACTTTTTATCATATTTGACATTTAGAAGGATTAACTAAGCAAATTTACTGTAATCTATATTAAAACTTTATTTTGACTACTAGAACAAAATTTTCTTCTAATTATCAGAATTATGTCCAAGAATTATTATCCTTTTGATTGCTACATCCTTGTGGAATTTTAATTTGATTTTCATTCAAAATATTTGGCAACAGAATTCTCAGGGAAAATATAACTAAATAAAAATTTGAACTATGCTGAGAAGTATGCTGAGAAAAATAACATTAATTTCTTAAAGGTATGAGGAAATCACTGACCAGAAAGAGATCTTAGCAAGTTCATTCCCTCTTTTGAGATGTGTAAATAAATGATTTTGAAATTGCTGAGTTGTGACATACTATAGGACTCTATGTGGGAAAGAGAGGGTGGTGCCCAAGACATTTCTTATTTCTGATATATATGACCAAAACAGCCAAGACTGAAAGGAGATTAATAGGGTCTTGAGGACATTCTATGGCCTACCTAAAGACAAAAATATACATACAGACTCCCTAAATTCTGTCCCAGGTACACGACCCTTGAATGACTGCTACATAGCTTGCAGAGTCACAAACACCCCATTTTCAAAATTTTGTTTGAAAATAATGTATATACTAATACCCTACATGTTATACTTTGGTGAGTGATACATTCACTATTTTTAATTATCATGTTTACTAAAACATGTATTCTTATTAGGATTTAGAGTGCCACTTAATTTAAATGATCAGAATCCAAGTGACAAATTTGAAACGTGAGTTACCATACTTAAGTCACTTCCAATCCAAGTAGCAGTTAGTTATTTTTATCCTGTCTAGAGATCAAGATGAGCTGAGTCAATCTGGTTTCATGATTTTTTTCAAAATTAGCATAAAATATGTAATCAGTCCATATAATTTCAATAAACATATTTGAGAGAGAAAGTGGTATATTGATATATTTAAAAAATTAATGTAAAAATAATAAAAGTACAATGATTTCATATATAACTAATTGACAATAAGATTCATTCTTACAATAGTCTATTTGCTTGGATGTACCAAGAGAGTAATCTACTATGAAAAAGTAGGAGGCTTAAATTTATTTGAATAAATGTGGGTTATGAGCATCTTCACTAAGTGACTGAATTACCCTAAACAGGGCATGCTTTTTAGATTCTTTCAAATATATATATCAAATTCAAGTTTACCTTTTAACTGTAAATTCTCTTACCATAAAACCCAGCATGCTCTAATTACATCATTTAAAGGATGAAGACATTTAAAAAAAACAAAACAGACAAGTGACAAAATATGAAGGGCAAAGACTTAAAATATGACCTAAAAGAAAAATTTCTGAAGAATCTTTAATTAGAAATGGAAAAGAATGATTTACTTCAAACATGGCAACAACTTTGAATCTTAGACTTTCTTCACTCTTTCCAAATAAAAACATGTCAGCAATCCTTGTGTATAGTTATAGCTGGTGTCAAATTCTATCAAATTTGAGATAAGACTTGACCAGTTTGGGAGCTGAGGGAATATATTATCTCGGGCCACAAAGGGTTTCATAAAAATGTTGAAGGAAATGGAGATCCAACCCTGGTTAAGAAAATCAGGAAATAAATTACAAAAACTGTCCATTTGCCTGTCCCTTTTAATCTTAATGTCGTATTCAAACTATTGGGCATGTAACTGAATATCTCAACTGTACCTGAAGAAATAATGGAGCGTGTCTCTGCAGTAAAACAGAACGGCAGTAAACTGATGAGTTTAACCCAGCAGAAAGAGCGGCTGTAAACATGACAAATGCCTGCTATTGATTTCAGGTTTAATTACTCTGTGCAGCACTGACAAAGCCCATCAGATGTTGTTGTGAAGTGTAAATGGAACAGACTACACTTCACTGCCCATAGGAAACTGATGGTGTCTGCAGTTTGCATTGTTTACTTTATCCTCCGTAAACTTCAGCCTTGATCAAATTAACAAGTGCTACTAACCTCCAACAAACTACAATGCACTATGGTTTTACAGCAACAGCCTTGGAACAACAGTTCAGCAGCATCTCATTGATAACAAATGTCAGTCTGATGGCTGCTGGTGAACCCTACAGCCCAGGACCAGCAAGTCCTGACTCTAGGCCATGGGGACTTCTTCCCACAGGTCCTGATGACTGAGGGATCCCAAAGATGAGTTTTTACACTGCTTGTAATTGTGGTGCCAATAAATGGCCAGCACCTCACCGTGTTTCCCTAAGGGCTCCTAAATGATTGTTTCTGGCTTCCAATTCTAGTTTTTCAAGAATATTTGTGAGTAATTATTCCTGGGGGCTTCCGTAGTGGCTCAGATGGTAAAGCGTCTGTGTGCAATGCAGGAGACCCAGGTTCGATCCCTGGGTTGGGAAGATCCCCTGGAGAAGGAAATGGCAGCCCACTCCAGTATTCTTGCCTGGGAAAATCCCATGGCTCACGAAGCCTGGTAGGCTACCGTCCATGGGATCGCAAAGAGTCCAACGTGACTGAGCAACTTCACTTCACTTTCCCTGGTGGCTCAGATGGTAAAGAATCTGCCTGCAATGCTGGAGACCTGGGATCCATCCCTGGGTAGGGAAGATCCCTAACTTTAGGTTAACTGCTTTCCAGCTTTTCCCTTTTCCCTCTCTCTTTTTAAATATACAGATTGTACAGTTTTTTTTTTTCATTCAATTTAATTCAACTTTTGCAAGTAGTGATTTATGGAAAGTTATTTCTGAAACAACTGTAATTCATAATCCTTGCAAGAGAAACATTTCCCTTAAGTGGTAGGTTACCCAATCAACTTATTTGCTTTTCTCCATGAAAGCTGTGTCAGAATTTGCTATTTTATCATCAAAGCATAAACACAGTGTACTTAGTGTTTATGAATTCAAAGTTTCATGAAAACAAATAAAACAATAAAATAGGATATGAACACACACCTGCATTGGGTTCAGGATCTGCCTGAAGTCTGGTGTGAGTTCTTCTGGTTGCCTTAGTTCATATCTGATAATCAACTGGGCCCCCTACCTCCAACTGAACACATTTGCCTTATGCTGGTGTCAATACTAATGTTCAACACCTGTTTTCAGGATTTTAAAATTATTATTATCATTTAACTCAGTTGGAGGCTAATTACAATATTGTGGTGGTTTTTGCCATACATTGGCATGAATCAGCCATGGGTGTACATGTGTACCCCCATCGTGGACTCCTCTCCTACCTCCCTCCCTACCCCACCTTCAAAGTTGTCCCTGAGTATCAGCTTTGAGTGCCCTTCTTCATGCATCGAATTTGTCCTGGTAATCTGTTTTGCATATGGTAATATACATGTTTCAATGCTGTTCTCTCAAATCATCCCACCCTCGCCTTCTCCCACATAGTCCAAAAGTCTGTTCTTTATATCTTTGTCTCTTTTGCTGTCTAGTATATAGAGTCATTGTTACAGTCTTTCTAAATTCCATATATATGCATTAATATACTATATTGGTGTTTCTCTTTCTGACTTGCTTCACTCTGTATAATAGGCTCACGTTTCATCTAC
The DNA here is from genome assembly GCF_016772045.2 of Ovis aries. Classification (NCBI taxonomy): domain Eukaryota; kingdom Metazoa; phylum Chordata; class Mammalia; order Artiodactyla; family Bovidae; genus Ovis; species Ovis aries. Next base: position 24,343,721 of record NC_056076.1, on the reverse strand, counting down.
CTCATTAGAACTGACTCAAATGCATCCTTTTTTATAGCTGAGTAATATTCCATTGTATATATGTACCACAACTTCCTTATCCATTCATCTGCTGATGGACATCTAGGATCCTTCCATGTCTTAGCTATTGTAAAAGATGCTGCAATGAACATTGGGGTACACGTGTGTCTTTCAATTCTGGTTTCCTTGGTGTGTATGCCCAGCAGGATTTTTTTTTCCTGCTCTTGGCAATGTGTAGCACATGGATGGATATCTATTTTCCAGTTTACACTTGCAAGCTGGGAGGCCTCAAGTTTTCATCCGGTATTTTTAAACTACAGAACCATGGCAATCTCTCATTTTGACCTAGATCTTGCAACAATATAAAGCACTTTAGGTCAGAACAAAACTGATAAGTGTTACAACACACAAGGGATACTTAAATGATAAAACCACAGGTAGCATCCATCAAGAAAATTTTTTTAATGAATACTAGATTTCTAGCAGAAGACTGTACAATCATTATTACTTACTGGGTTTTAAAGGATAGCTCAACAATAATAATAGAATTCTGGCTATAACCTTATTAACAAATACTTAAATTACCCCACATTGCCTGATTATTTATCAAAAGATTACATGGTAAAAATCTTTCCTTAAAAATGTCATTTCATGTCCTTAATTTAAAACTTCAGAGTCCATCCATTTATTTGAGACTATTTATTGAGTGCCTCCTCTGGCTGCTAGGTGCTGCTTATGCAGTGGTGAAGAAAAGGCATCTTACCTCTGGTTGGGGGAGGGTGCGTGTGGGGCAGAATAAAGTGCTCAAATAATTGTATGGTCAGTATTACAACGAACATTAGGGGGGAAAGGTTCAAAGAGAAACCTGAAAATAGGCACCTGCTTTAGGTCAAAAGTCTGGGATGGCTTCTCTGAGCACCTGACATTAAAGCAGAAAGCTGAGGTCATGAGGAGGTCCCCAGGAAAGGGAGAAGCGAGCCAGCATAAATGCTATGACACAACTGAGGAGCTGAAAGAAGCTGAACATGCCTGGATTCCACTGAACTAGATGGATGCTGGCTTACAATATGGATAGGAAGGTGGAAAGTGGCTGGATCAGATAGGCCACATTAAGAATTTTAGATTAAAATTCTATTAGAATGCTACTAAAAGCCCAGGAAAGCCAATGAAATAAGTTTAGCACTGAAAGGTGAGATAGGAATTTTATTTTTTGGCTTAAGTTCATGCAGACTACTTTAGAAGAAACAGCTCCAGGTCAACAGGGAACAAGCATGAACACAGCAATCAATCAGGGGGTTGATGCACTAGTTCAAGCAAACAGTAATGGTGGCTTGGCTTGGATGATGGCTGGAGAGATAGATGGAGCCCCAAAGGTGAAGACAGGCTAGAAAACTGACTAACAAACTCCCCTCCCAGGCATTGCTTATCACACACATATACAGAGACATGGGCTTCCCAGGTGGCGCTAGTGGTAAAGAACCCATCTGCCCATGCAGCAGATGGAAGAGATGCAGGTTCAACCCCTGGATCAGGAAGATCCTCTGAAGGAGGATTTGGCAACCCACTCCAGTATTCTTGCCTGGAGAATCCCATGGACAGGGAAGCCTCGAAGGCTACAGTCCATAGGGTCGCAAACAGTGGGACATAACTGAAGCAGCTTAGCATACACACATATAATATATATGCATGTATAATATCTACTATAACATATGAAACACATATCTAATGTATACTAATGTATTTATAAATGTATAATACACTTGATACATGTATATAGTAAAGTTGTTTTTATTTTAAACTTCTTTACCTCTATACATTGAAATCTTCCTTTTCAGTTATATAAAAAATCATGCTTCTGGCATTCATTTATCTAAAATGATGGGATTCTCTGTGAACTTCTTAAATAATAGTGGGCATTCCTCTCATACTGACTTGATAGATGGCCGCCTATCCAAGCAGTGTGAGAGATTCTGGTTTAGTACAATTACATTGTCTGCTAGAGTTCAGAAGCATTTCTAGATTTTTTATTCTTCAGGGCCGAATCTTCACAATACTTGATATTTTTAACTGATTATTTTGCATTTTTTGACAGTAGGGAGAAAAGTGAACTCTCTGATTCAGTTTATAAATTGAGTAGTCAAGGTTGTGGACGACACCTAAACTACCCTGTCTGTTTTGAATGTTGTCTGAACCACCCTCAGTCACGGGCTCTGGACGGATGATTGGGAGGAGAGGGACGGAGGCCCACAGAGACACCTTGAGGCAAGGCCGGGGAGCCACAGGGCATTTCTAAAAGGTGCCCTACAGGCTCCAACATGGACGAACATAGGGCAAGTCTGAATTCCAAGTCAATATAGAGGAATGAAGAAAAAATGAGCCTGGAATCTGACTCCTCGTCAAGTCTGTCCCACACTTAACATGAGAGGAATGTGGATTCAGTTTCTGGTGATTAAATAGGAAAAGAAAGCTTTCTATTTCTCTTAATAAGCCACTCTTATTCATTTACCCCATTCCTTTCATTCTTACACAAATAGCATCTCCTCTACACTTAGAAAATGTTGACCCTTGGCATTGGAAGTGAGAAAAAAATAAAGAGGATTATTAAAATACTAAAACTATATGTCCCACTTAAAATTTTTATAAAGCTAATTAATTAGTAAACATCTGTGAGCTGAAATCATTTATCAAAGATCCACATACCACATAGAGAAAGTTTAAAGAGTTGAAGGTCAATTTATATGACGATCTGTGGGAAACCTAGAGAAGTATTACCCAACAGGTAAAAATGTCTTAATGAAACATCCAACAATTCTTCCTGAAATATTGAGCTCCTGTAAGGCCCTGAACTAGGCTGGGTGCCATTAGAGCACCAAGGTGTAGAAATGAATCAAGAATCCCAGTCTCATGCAGCTTATTTAGAATATTAGACATAATGATGTTACCTTGCCCTCTTATTTAATTACTTCACTTCAAACTATTGACTCAAGATGTCCATGACTGTAATCGCAAATAAGGTTAAAGTCTTGAGCGGAGGCTTGGAAACCACGATCTCTCTACATGGAAGAAAACCAGTGACTAACGTTTTGCTCTGCGCCATGGACTGCATCACATAATCTGTCACTGTCCAAATACAATCTTCTTTTTTTGTAAATGACTCAGGCACAAACCTCTGATTGCACCATTTCAAATGCAAATAATTCTGTTCCAACTGCCTCTTTACATTAGCTAAATGAAGTCATCAGTAACCAAAATTGGAGAAAATCTTAACACAACTGCCGTAAACAACTTTTAAAGTTTTATATCCCATAAGAATGAAAACTGTTATGAGATAGTTAAGATTCATTAGAGATACCCAACCCTGCTATGACTCATATTCAAAGACAATAATACTTTCCCCCATAACCAATAGTGGCCAGAGCAAATTATAATCAAAGATAGATTTCTTGGAGGGTGATGATACCATTAGATTTAAGGAATTAAAAATACATGAAACTTTTGAGCTAATGAACAGGGTCCTTAACTGCTCATTTAATTCAAACAGCTGTTTGTTAATGCCCTAAGCAGTGTCATAAACTGTGAAAATACTGTTGAGTGCAAGACACTAGTTAATGCTATAAAGCAACACATGCTCTAATATTAAAAGGATTTAATGGGATTAATAGAGAATAAAACATTAACTCCCTATTATGATGTTTTAGAACCCAAGGGCAAATTCTGGCTAAAAAGGACTCTGGTTCTAAAACCACAAAAAGTAAACTCCAACACTGTACAGCAAATCATGGCAATTTTATGCCCTTGAAAAAAAGTGGAACCCTGATAAGATCACATCTGTTCCAATCACATACTGGATAAAATCACTGTTTACTAAAGTCCTAAATAACTAAAAACGTGGAACCCCAACAGGATCCCATCTGTTAATGTTGCAACTTGGATATGGTCTCATTAGAAAAATTCCATATAATAATGTTCCAGCATAAAAGAGTGAAGAACTGAGATTTTATTTCATCAATTTTGTCTATAGACTAATATGTTGATTTTTCTGGAAATATACCATTGTGTGATCTACTTAATGCACTTTTCTTATGGGTAGCTGCTATGATTTTAGCAGATGAAACCAAAATTGAATTGCAATAATAAATTTAGTCTTCCTGAATTTCAGAAGTTTTAGCCAATTTCTGCTCAATATTTCATTCCTCACATTGCATGAGAGATTACTTTCACAGGAAACATTATCATATAAATAATTTTACAATGTAAATCAGAATATAAAATTCAGAACAAAGTCCTTTTTCAACAATTTAGGTATTTGCAAGTACATGAAAAATTTCATTTCTGGATTAAATATAGACTTTATAACACAGAAAATGCTTTCACATTTAATATTCTCTTAGCAATGTCATATTTAACTCTATAGTATAGTTAAATTTCTTTTTAGAATTAATGTTGAGATAGTTGTAAACTGAAATGTGTGTTATTGTTTAAGAATGAGAATTGGTGGATTAAAAGAAAATGTTAAAATAATCTTGGTGAGGTTTATGAAATTAAATATATTAGAAATCTCTGTAAAATATAATAGACTTTAATTTTTGAAATATATATAATTTAACCATTATAATATTTTAGTTTTCTTAGAATATTACCAAAATGAAGCTTTTCAGGTGTTTGTTATAAGGAAACACAAAAAATTGCCATTTTACTACAACCTTACTATGTTCGAGGCACTGTGTTAAATCATTATAAATATGGTTTCATTTAATCCTCACAAAATCCATGAATATGTAGTAGTATTATAACCATTTTACAGATGAAGAAACTGAGGCTTGGAGGTCAAACTCTCAGGATTAAATTCTCAGATTAAAAAAAATAGGAGTATCTGCTGACAAAGTTCATGTTTATACCCACTACACTGTACAAACAAAAAGAAATTAAGACTAATAAAAACAAGTGTGTTTATTAATGACCATCGTGGAGATTAATGCAAATATTTTAGAAGGATCACTTAAAAATTATACCTGTAAAAAATATATTAACTTGAGTGCTTTAAGCAGGTTATTGCTTTGTTCCCTTTCAATCAGTTTTCTAAATTAATCATGTGCTTCATTTTACTGGATGAAAAGGAATTATATAATTCATCAAAATTTTTCCTTGTACTGGCTACCAGCAAATTTGAAGCTAAATTTATTTAAATATTTATTCAACATTGATTTAGTTGGGATGAGGCATGCACAGGCAGGAGGGCAAGTTCTTTTATTTCCACTTCAGCATGCTATATCTTTTGATAGACAGAATTAAAATCTGTCTATTATGTGAGGAGTTGAGTATGAAACTCTAAGCTAATGGGAGCCATATTTTCAAATTATTCCATTGATGTTTTATTGAATGAATTAAGTCATGATGATGAATTTTCTATCTAAAAACATTCAAGAGAAAGTTGTAAAGGTCATTTAGACTATTGATTACTTAGGTCCTTACAACTCTGTTCCTACATTAAATCAGTCTTCTATTAATGTAGGACAGTTACATTATATTAACACAACTTCTTGAAATATAACTTCACTAGCTAGAAAGATGTTCTCTTTAAAAATATTTGAAGACTTATTTATTTTGAAGTCATCAAAAGAAACAATGGGGAAAAATTCATGTCCCAAGAAAAGTTACAAAATTCAGAGCAATGAAAGAAATTTCAAAATTAAAGTCGGGGTACTATTTCTTCATGGAAAAACTTTATTAGAAGCATATCCTTGACTATCATATTGACTAATACATATGTGCTTAGTCGCTCAGTTGTGTCTGACTCTTTGCGACCACATGGACTGTAGCCTGCCAAGCTTCTCTGTCCATGGGGATTCCCCAGACAAAAATACTGGAGTGGGTTGCCAGGCCAACTTCCAGGGGATCTTCCCAACCCAGGGATCGAACTCAGGGCTCCCGCATTGCAGGCAGATTCTTTACTGTCTAAGCCACCAGGGAAATCTTCAGACTAATGTATATATCTTAGAGTTATGAATATCATAAATTCCAATCAATAATTAAAGGCATGGTTCTTTACCTTACATAATATGTAAAAAATTCACCCGATTGATATCTAGCTTATGGAATTTAAACATTTAGAATATATATTTTGCATTGGATGATAGTTCTAAAAACTTATACTAGTTATCTAGACTTGGAGAAATTACTTCACTGAGTTTCAGTTTCTCTAAGGGTAAATAAGAATATAACTTAAAACCATATTGGACTGAGTGATTTAGACATAACGAACCATTGAACATAGTGCACGGCTCAAGCCAGGACTTTTAAAAATATTAATTTCTCTCTCTGTATTTCTAGATATATTTTGTTCTTTTATTGAGCAAAAGAAAGTAATACAGATTCTTCACTTTTTCTATTTTGTTCAGGCTGCCACAAGATCCAAAACTCAATTTGCTTTTTTGTGTGTGCTATTTATGTTAACTAGGCTATTTATCTCCTTTCTGGATCTGTGTGTGTTTTCACATTTTGAAAGATTGTTTTAACTGTCTGGATCTCATCTACACTGTGTGTAAATTGTCTCAGATGGGTAAATGAAAATGTTGGCAGTGGTTATAGATGAGTAAATCAGGTATGATTTTTATTAAATTATTCTGTTATAAATTGTTTTCTGTGGAAACATTTCTAAAACTAAAAATGAAAAAAAAATTAAGGGGAAATTAATTTGCTATACATCCTACTTCAAATGTCTAAATTACAGTCAGGTTTTCAAGAATGTGTTTGACAAATGTCTTCCTATAATATTGGGCAGAGGATGCGCAATTGAAAGCAAGTTCATTGGTTATTATTAATTAGTACTTTTAAAATTGAAAAGCATCTATTTCTTAAAAAATGATTTGTTTCAAACATTTGAAACAATTCAAGATTATCTGCACATATACAATTATCCAATGTTAAAATGACTATAATTTATCATAAAAATTAAAGTTAACCCAAAATAACCAATTTAATTATTTAAAACATTAATGAAAAAAATGTGAGCTTTTCTTTCATTTTGAAAACTATATTTTCTTCTCAATACATATAGTATCTCTTTCTCTTTGTTGTTAAGAACAGCAAACACAATTTTTCTAAATAGTGTTAATAATATACCATTAACAGAGTAATTCCACAAATAAAACCACAAGTACTATGTAAACAGTGGAGGCCTACTGAAAAAAAAATGCTGTTATAGTTTACTGTCCTATTTCTTTCATTACCAATTGTAATTTGTAATGATGATGTAGTAATGCAACAGAATTAAAATAAGAAAGAAAAGTTTGCAACAGACTTCAATTCCCTAACCCTAAAAGTTGTTAAAGGCATTTTAATTTCCCAAAGCAAAACAGACAATTGTATACAAGATTCTATTTTAAGTCTAACCTTATTAAAAAATAAGAACAACATTAAAGAAACCTACTCTCCATTTGGAGCAAGTGGAATTTATGTTAGTAACTCCAATTAACTCTAATGGGAGTTACATGAATAAATCTCAAAAGCACTGAAAAGAAAGGAGTTTTGCTATTATAGGGCATTCAGAGAAAGCCTAGATATGATTTCATGTAGATTGGTCAAATGTCAGTGAAAATATCTGTGCAAATTGATTAATAGGCAGAAAAATATTTTAAATTTTGATACAATGAATTTGTATGTCATTATAGAATTGAGTATATCGAAAACTATTAACCTTTTAATAGAATTTTTAAAGAAATGTATATATTTCTTCCAATTCTAGTTTGAATTGAGGAATGAAGCTAGGTTTAAGAGAAAATACGTAAATATTACCCCTAACACTCCATGCCCTCTAGGTTATGTAGAAAGGAAGTAACTCTCCTGACTCCTGTGAATATGCCTGTTTCTTAGAGCTTGTTGTGATATACGCTTTAACTCTGTCATTAATGGAAAATCTTTCTAAACCAATTTCCACAATGAACAGGTCTTGTTTATTTGTTATCTGTTATTATTTCACAAATTTTAAATATTTCAGTGATCGGAGAGTTTATTGACAACGGGCCCAGATTACTTATGTGAGCTCTGCAGACGCCTCTCAAAGTCTGTGGATCCTTAATCCTAGTCATATTTCATTGGGTCTTTTATATATAGTATGTTTCAATATGTGCCTGTTCATGAATGACAATTTGAAAAAACAGTAATTAGGAACTTCCCTGGTGGTCCAGGGCTTAAGACTTTACCTTTCAATGTAGGGGATGCGGGTTTGAAAATCAAAACACAAAACAGAAGCAATATTGTGACAAAATTCAATAAAGACTTTAAAAATGGTCTTTAAAAGACATTAAAGACATTAATGTCTTAATAAAAAGATTCTAAAGATATTTTAAAAAACAACTTAAAAAACCCAGTGATTAAAACTCTACATCCTTAAGTCTCTCAAAGTTTTAAGATCTTTTATAATGATCAGGAGTGACTAATGCTACTTGAATTAAAATTAAATTAAATTAAATTAAAAATAAGTAGATACAGAACAGCTTCAAAATACTGAGATACATTTCTAAAAAAGAGAGTACTTCATGTGATGTGGATGAAGATGAAAACCATTAAATGTGCTGAAATGGTGATGATTTTGCCTCTCTTAGAAGTTTGTTAGACATAAATCAACCAGTTCTTCATGTACTTGCGAAAGAAGAAAAAAAAAATTAAAGAACATATACAAAATGCTAGAAACTCATAAGTAGACATTTGTATTGAAAAAATGTTAAAAATAGGGATTTTATAATAATTTTAGATCTCTAGGAATAGTCTTTTAGGAACATGTAACTCTACTTTTTTATTTATTCCATGTTTTACATAAACCTTTGGTTTTAGGAAAATATTCCTAATACACTTAGTGCCTTTTGTACCTTTTATAAAAGTCCATAGTCCACATTAGGATAAATGAAAAAAGCTTTTCTAAGAGATTGTGTCCAACATCTGCTTAGATCTCAGGCCAGTTTCAACATGTGCCTATTGACAACTGGGTATTTTTAAAACAGTGATTACAAAACTGCAAGATTTATTATCTCAGTGTTCTGAGAAATTTTCTAATAATGATCAGAAAATGTTAATGCAATTGAGATATATTAATGGCAGCTACAAAATATTACTACTAGCTACTGAAATGTGATTGACTCTTCCACATATAAGGGTTTCATTTTCATAGTTGGATTTTAAGAAAATGGCCACTGACTTTAAACAAGATTTATGTTTTCGAATGTTAGACACGACCAACACATCCTATCTATACACCTCCCTCACTCTTTCTTCCCTGCCTCCCTACCTTTTCCATTCTCCCCTTTTTTCTGTATTTATTACACAGCTAATAAGTCTCAGATGCTATAGATTCTATACTAATGTTCAGGGGAAAAACTTGCTTTTAATATAGTATACATGTGAGATATGAAACACTGAGGTTTTGCTCCTGTTTCTCTTTCATTGGAAGAGAGAAAATACTAGCATGGGTCAGATCAATGAAATCTTCCTGCTGCCAAGCCAAAGAAGATGCGCTAATTTTAAAAAATGAATAAAAGATATTATGTGCTTCTGCAGTGGATAATTTCTAGATTTCAAATCCAGAATTTCATAAGACCCCAAATTGAACTGTCATTTCATAGGATAAAAGCCCAGAAACAAACCCATACACTTAGGGTCAATTGATTTACAATAAAGGATGCAAAAATATACAATAGAGAAAATACAATCTCTTCAATAAGAGGTTCTTGGAAAACTGAATAGCTACTTGCAAAAAAATGATATTAGAACATTTTCTAACACCATATACAAAAATAAGCTCAAAATGGATTAAAGACCTAAAGGTAAGACTGGTTACCATAAAACTCCTAGGGGAAAACACAGACAGAACATTCTTTGACATAAATCATAGCAATATTTTTTTTGTTCTGTCTCCTAGAGTAATGAAAATAAAAACAAAAATAAACAAATGGGACCTAATTAAACTTAAAAGCTTTTGCACAGCAAAGGAAACCATAAACAAAATGAAAAGACAGCCTACAAACTGAGAGAAAACACTTGCAAACAATTCTACTGACAAGGGATTAATCTCTAAAATATATGAACGGCTCATACAGCTTAATCCTGGAGTAGGAAATGGCAACCCACTCCAGTATTCCTGCCTGGAGAATCTCATGGACAGAGGAGCCTGGTGGGCTACAGTCCATGGGGTTGCAAAGAGTCGAATTAATTGCAACCGGTTTAGTTGCAAGGGATTAATCTCCAAAATATATGAACGGTCTCATATAATTTAATACAAAAAAAAGGCCCAATTAAAAAATAGGCAGAAGACCTAAATAGACACTTCTCTAAGGAAGACATACAGATGATCAATGTGAAAAGATATACATGAAAAGATGTTCAGCGTTACTGATTATTAGAGAAATACAAATTAAAACTACAATGATATATCACCTCATACCTGTCTGAATGGCCATCATTAAAAGTTTACAAATAATAAATGTTGGAGAGGGTGTAGAGGAGGAGAGATCTTTCTGCCCTATTGGTGGGAATGTAAATCAGTGCAGCCTCTGTGAAGAACAGAATGGATGTTCCTCAAAAAACTAAAAATAGAACTACCATATGATTCTGCAATCCTACACCTGGGCGTATATCCAGAGAAAACTCCAATTCAAAAATATGCATTCATTTCAATGTTTACAGCAAGGCTTTTTACAATGCCCAAGGCATGGAAGCAACCTAAGTGCACATCAACAGATGACTGGATAAAGAAGACATGATATACACAGACACACACACAGACATATATATACACATACACACACAAAGGAATATTACTCAGCCATAAAAAGAATGAGATAATGCCGTTTGCAGAAAATGGATAGACCTAGAGATTATCATACAAAGTGAAGTAAGTCAGAGAAGACAAGTATATGATAATTAGTTAATATACGGAATCTGAAAAAATGATACAAATGAACTTATTTACAAAGTAAAACAGTCTCATGGACAAGGAAAATTTACAGTTCCTGAAGGGGAACTGGGAAGTGATGAATTAGGAATTTGGGATTAACAGACACACAGTACTATATATATTATAAAATAAATGACAAGAACTTACTGTATAGCACAGGGAACTATATTAATTATCTTGTAATAACCTATATGGGATAAGAATCTGAAAAAGAATATATATATATACACACACACATGCATATATATGTTTGTATCTATAACTGAATCACTTTGCTCTACACCTAAAACTAAAACAACATTGTAAATTAGCTATACTTCAATTTTAAAAAATTATTATATTAATAAAAGTATATGTGATCTCACAGTACATGTTTTTTAAAAAAATCTATGCCATTTTGCTGATATAGAAGTAATTTTCATCCTAGAATTGTATAGAATTATGTAGAGATATATACAATTTAAAAAATAAATCACAAAATGACAACACTCTGTACATGACCTAGCCTATTTCTTTAATGTGATATCTTTCATCTTTCAGATTTATGATTATCTTTTTGGAAGCACATATCTTTGATTGATTGGGCAATCACACCAGTGCTACCAAATGAGCCTGTTTTGAACTTTGCCTGATTCACTTTTTGAATCTGTCTAGTTCTGACTGTATCTGAAGATGTCATCTAGCTTGTGAGGAGCAGGGCACTGATCATAACATTTGCCCTGTATTATAGACTGGATCTGATTTGCCCTACTGGGAGGTCTGGCGTGCCGCAATTCATGGGGTCGCAAAGAGTCAGACACGACTGAGCGACTGAACTGAACTAGCTTTTCAACACTCCTCTTCCAGTAACAGACACTGACTACTGTGAAGAGGTAGACTTGTGACCAAATGCAACTGATTTCAGTTGCTTATTTTATAGAAAAATTGAAAATAAAGTTTGAAAGACCTTATCAAGTCTGTAAAATGATCAAAAAAAAAAAAATCTAGCAAATAAGACCCACACACATTTAGAAAGTTCACCATGAGGAAGGGGAAAGTCTGACCTCTGGCTGACAGAGAACAGATTTAGGGCAGAGTCCACGGCAGCCACTATGGGCCTATGAGCAGGCAGAGAGGGGATGACTGTGTGGAGCTTAAACTAAAAGAACTGAGGCCAGAAAATTGAACCAATGGCCTCCCCCACCTCCTAGGAAAGTGAAAAGTGAAAGTTGCTCAGTCATGCCTGACTCTGCAATCCCTAGTCCATGGAATTCTCCAGGCCAGAATACTGGAAGACTTTCCCTTCTTTCAGGGGATCTTCCCAACCCAGGAATCAAACCCAGGTCTCTTGTATTGCAAGAGGATTCTTTACCAGCTAAGCCACAGGGGAAGCCCTCCTATGGTGTGGGACAAAAGTAACTCAGCTTAACACTATAAAAATACAAGTTCTCTTTCTCCCCCATATACTTTGGAAAACTGCTATCAGACTAGCAAAGCATCTGACCAGGACTAATGCTGACCTCCTTAGTAAATGCAGAGGTGGAAAATATCTACCCTGATTTCAGGGCCACTTCCTGACCCCTATGACACTATGAGATGGCAGAAGCACAGAAAAGAGAACCACCTAGATTTCTCATATTCTCTCTTCAGAGTGAGAATAACTAGAGTTGATACCTTAGCCTGAGGAATAAGCCTGTGGTTGGGAGGTAAGGATGGTCAGTAGTGAATTTAGTGATAGAGCAAGAAGGACATTATTAGGGACAGCAAAATAATAAATGTGTGGCTTACAGGATCAGGGCTGGGGGTGGTCATTGAATAAAACCACACTTTGGAAATAAGACATATTGCTTAATTCAATTGTAAAATTTAAAGTCCAGTAAAATTTTATTCTGTGTTTTTACTTTAGTGCTATCTGACTTTTCTAAAAATAATCCACCCTCAATAAACTTGAAGACAGAGTTATTACAAAATCTTGCATTCATTCAGTTCACATAAGAACATTCACTGAACATCTCATTCTGCAGCGCTATTATCATGTACAAGCACTTTTTTAGAAAAACAAATAATATATCAAGTTCCTACAACTTTAGTGTTTTCATTTAATACAATCTTAGGTAAAACAATTTTTATAAGGAATTACATTAAAAAAAACTACCCCTTTAATTCTTACATGCATTCCCCGAATTAAAGATTTTAAAATTTAAAAAAAAAAAAAAAAGAAAGAAAAAAAAAAAAGATATAGTTGACAAGTAACATTGTGTAAGTTTAAAATGTACAATGTGAGGATTTAATACACACATATTGTGAAATGATAAAAAAAATAAAATAAAATAAAATAAAATAATAAAAATTTAAAAAAAAAAAACTACCCCTAAGTGGATTAATATTAATATTAAGGTAGACTTTATTTTTAGCATGTGTATAATTCATATCATTATAAATTCCTAGTATTAACTCTATTTCCTGAAGAGAACCTCATCTATCTGAACTGATGCTTGTTCTAAGTATACAAAGATTCAAAATCTTTCCACCTTTTGACTAGATAAGTTTTCTTTATGTCTATGTATACTTCATAAATCCATTATAAGCCCATCTGGAAAAGCAATTATTTCCAGGCATCAACTAATTTACTAGACTTCCTTCTCAATGGATATGTGGTTTCTACTTTAGACAACCAATTTCCATAGCAAATCAGGTGGATTTAGTTTCTGCATCCCTGTTTATACATAAGCTAAATTAAGAATGTTGTCATCATAGATGTAGCTACTGGCCAAATAGAAGGTGCAGTTTGGGAGTCACCATGACATGGGTAATTCGTGGAAGTCATGTCCAGAGTATTTCGCTCCAAGGCTCGTTCACTTACAGAAGGCTACATGCCAACAGCTTTGTAAATCAACAAAGTAATGAAAGGTGGACAAGGTGTACACTTAGAATCTATTCTTTAGCTATTTGCTTTCTTGGACAAATACTTAATTTTAAAGTATTTGAAGTCCCATATCTATATGAAAATAATAATACCTAGCTTTATCTCACTTCAGTTCAATGGGAACATTTATCTAAAATCTATAAAGGTATCAAGGTGTGTATCAACCATACACTATTATGAGACCTAAATGTATGTGTGTATGGTATGCTAACATTATACACTTCCAGGAGGCACTCAGTTGCTGAAGATCAATTATTTAGTTCTTTGGGGGTCAACTACTTATAAATATTTATCTTGATCTGTATGAAAGAAAGTAAGTAAAGAAAGTAAGAAAGAAAGTAAAGTCGCTCAGTCGTGTCTGACTCTTTGCGACCCCATGGACTGTAGCCTGCCAGGCTCCTCCATCCGTGGGATTCTCCAGGCAAGAGTACTGGAGTGGGTTGCAATTTCCTTCTCCAGGGGATCTTCCCAGCTCAGGGATCGAACTCCTGTCTCCCGCATTGTAGGCAGACGCTTTACCATCTGAGCCACCAGGGAAATCTGCATGAGGAAATTTAAAAAAATCCTTATTTGTTTTGCAAAGTACAAATAGCATCGCGGTTTGCTCTGCAATGGAAGATTTGAGGATTTATTTTATACACGATAAGAGAATTATATGAGGTTAAGAACTGGTAGTCCAGAGATTAAGAAGTCACCTTGCAATGCAAGGGACACCGGTTAGATCCCTGGTCTGGGAAGATCCCATATGCCGAGGGGCAACTAAACCCGCGCATCACAACTTCGGAAGCCTGCACACTTAAGATCCATGGTCCGCAACGAGAAGCCTGTGCGCTGCAAACAGAAGCACCGGCTTGCCACAACTAGAGAAAGTCCGTGCATAGCAAGGAAGGCCAGCAAAAATAAAACCAATGAACCAATTTTATAAAAGAGAGAATTATATGAAAAGTATGACAGAGGTATCCTTACCATACTAGCACTAATGCAACATAAAGAGCCTCGGCAGTAACTTGCTAAAAATTGTGTTCATATATATGTACACATGTATATAAATGTGTGTAAACATATTTATGTGCATGTGTCTATATATGTATTTATGAAATATTCAGTATTTAGATGTCATATTGAAAATCAAAGGTGGGGATGGGATGATTTGGGGGAATGACATTCTAACATGTATACTATCATGTGAATTGAATCGCCAGTCTATGTCTGACGCGGGATGCAGCATGCTTGGGGCTGGTGCATGGGGATGACCCAGAAAGATGTTATGGGGAGGGGAGGTGGGAGGGGGGTTCATGTTTGGGAATGCATGTAAGAATTAAAGATTTTAAAATTTAAAAAATAAAAAAAAAAAATAAATAAAAAAAAAATAAAATGGCATGTTTTATGCAAACTTTCCAAAAAAAGTTTATATGGAATCCTATGATTTCTTTACATATGAAATTACTGATTTACAAACATCATATGACTCTGGAAATAAGCAAGGCTTTACCTCTCTTTATATTTAATTATCTGTCTGATCACCTACATATATGGTCTCTATATATGAATGAATGTTTTAGAAATACGTTACTTTGTGATAAAATAAAAGTTTCAATATTAACACTCACAAACTCATTTTTTAATAAATTATCTTCTCAATCATCTTCATGTAATATATTCTCATTATATAAATACTCAATGGAGAATTTTAAAGAAATGTAATCATAATTCCAATATATGTCTAACTTCTCTTCAATTTTTTAAAAAATATTACTAAAATTATATAAAAATACAAACTCCTTTATTAGGTATCAGTATAATAATCAAGTAAAATATATGTCAAATAAAAGTTGAAACTTATAAATACATATGTAAGACTAAGAAAAGGGAAGTCTAGAGGATATTTTGGAATTTTTACAGTATCTATAAAGATAAATTTCAGCTCTGAGGTTTTATAAAAAATCATCCTGTAATAATGGTTAATGGTTCTTTTAGTATTTAATAACATCTTACTGTAGAAAAGCTTCAGATTATTGTATCTTAAATAAAGCAACACTAAAAAAGAAAACAGCAAATATTTATAGATGGAATGTCTCTAAAGTTCCCCATGAAAGATAACAGAAACCCATTTTTAGACTTATTTATGAATGTCAAAACTGTGCAAACTAATTGCTTCTAATTAATTATTTGCAAAATGACAAATTGTTTAAGCAAAACCCAAACTCATAAAGTATTTTCTATTTATGTAACTAATACCATTAAAAAGAGGATAAAGATAAAACCTTCATTTTCTGAGAATGATCATTTCTATGCTATAGATAAAGCAAGAAAATACGAATGGGTTCAGTCTCTTCTAAAAAACTAAATATGGAAGTCACAGGTACGCAATCAGTTCAGTTCAGTCGTTCAGTCGTGTCCGACTCTTTGCGACCCCATGAATCGCAGCACGCCAGGCCTCCCTGTCTATCCCCAACTCCCGGAGTTCACTCAGACTCACGTCCATCGAGTCAGTGATGCCATCCAGCCATCTCATCCTCTGTCGTCCCCTTCTCCTCCGCCCCCAACCCCTCTCAGCATCAGAGTCGTTTCCAATGAGTCAACTCTTCGCATGAAGTGGCCAAATAATCTACTGCATAAGGAACACGGTCAACTATACTGTGATAACTTTCTAGGGAGGCAGATGGTCACTATACATATAGTGTGCTGATTATTTTGTAATATATTAAAATATGGAATCACTCTGTTAAACATTTGAAACTAACATAATATGGTGCATCAACTATGTACGTGTGTGCTTAGTTGCTCAGTCGTGTCTGACTGCAACTATACTTCAACTTAAAATAAATGAACACTGTCAGACAACTGGAGAGAAAAGTAATGTGGCTGAGCACGTGTTTAAGTGGCAGCCGGTGGGGGATCAAAGCAGAGAGGTGAGAGATCACTGTGACTCTGCATGCCAAGGCAACCCATTCGGATTTTATTTTGAGGGTCACAGAAGCCACTAAAGGGTTAAAGCCGAGGCAGGACTTTACATTTTTAAAGCGAGGACAGCTCTGAATTGACTACAGAGGCAAGTAGTAGTGATGACAGGGTCTAGTCTTGTGGTAGAGGAGGGTTACTGTGACTAATGAAACGCGGTAGTGAACACGTGTTGTGATTCAAAAAATGTAAACTTCCATAAAACACATAGATGTTTAACAGCTCTTTTTGTGGTTTTTAATCAGCAGATAATGATAATGCTTATTATGGCTTCCCAGGTGGTGCTGATGGTAAAGAACCCACCTGCCAAAGCAGGAGACTTAAGAGATCCAGGTTCCAGATCCCTTGGAGAAGGGAGTGGCAACCCACTCCAGTATTCTTGCCTGGAGAATCCCATGGACAGAGGATGCTGGCAGGTACAGTCCATGAGATTGCAGAATTAGATACAACTGAAGTGACTTGGCATGCAATGAGAATGCAGACATTATCATGTTAGAGCTTTCCAACTTTTGAGTTAATGAAGGGCATCTCAAGCTTTTTCCACATGGAGACTGCACGGATGATCATCAGTCTGCACCCAGGTAAGAGGTGACAAAGAGACATCGGCTTTCCAGCCCCTTCCTCAGTACCTCCTCCAGCAATACTGGTAAGACACATGAGCTGCCTGCAGGGTGCTTTAGCTGCTTAGGGAAACTGAATTAAGCTCAAGGGAAAAATGTGCTGTGCAAGGAGGTCTGTATCCAATGAGCAGCACAAGCAGTGACTGCTCTAGAAAATTACAAAAATAATCCTACTGTGTTAAGGACATTACTTCATTTGATTTAACTCAATATTGCCCCAACATGAGACAGCTAAGATTCATAGAGGTAAACTTGGGCATGTTCACAAAACTAGTGAGTGCCATGATTCAAACTCAGTTCTATCTGAACCCAAGCACCATCTTCCAGTCACTTGGTTTTTATAGGTAACAGTAGCTGCTTTGAGGTTTTATAGTCAAAGATGTCTTCACTAGGAGACAGTGAAGAGTTACAATTTTCAGAGAAATGAAAACAAAGGCAAGGCATTTCTGAAAAGAGAATGATATGAGTGATAGATACGAAAGCACGTTAAAGAGGTAGGCATGGAAAAAAAACCTTTCCTTCAGGGTAAGTGGAAGAGACTGGCTACTTGCAAATAGATACCATTTTATCTGTGTTCTGGCCAGTAAGGTGTTAGTGGAGTTGGTATAAGTCAGTCCCCGGGCTGGGATAATACCTCTGTAAGGCAAAAGGCTTTACTCTCCCTTTCTTCTTGCAACCGGGGGTCAGAGGCAGAGAAGACAGTGGTGGGGACTAGGACCCTGAGAATGGCAAGTCCATAAAGCTGAAAGAAGCCTGGGTCTCTGAAAAATCCTCCAGCAGGTTGCTCACTGATCAAGGTTATGCATGTCAGATGTTCTGAGCAAGAAGTAGACATTTATTACATTAAGTTACTAAGCACTGTGGCATTTTAACTTCTAGAATTATGTATCCCAAATAATACACAGTGAAAATTTCACCTGGTGGAGATGGGAAGTTAGGGTACGTTAGACTCTGTAGATTGACTTGTTCAACATCTGTTTTCAACCAATGCTCTCCTTCTTTTCCTGAATCCACTACAGATCCAGGTTCCCCTGGAATTAATGTGGAACATGAGACACTACTTTGATCAATAAGATGTAAATGCAAGTTTCATGAGTATGTTTCTTCTCCATTTCCCCAGCTCCGTTCTTTTGTGTGAGAGAGGCTGTGGTACCTGAGGTTGTACCAGCTGCATGAGGGGAAAGGCCAAGAACATCTCAGAAGTATGAGTGCTGATACTACTGAGGCACTGTACCAACCCCAGAAACTACACACCTACAGACCCCAGTAAACACATACACACACAAACTAAGGAAGCCCCTTTCTTTAAGACACAAATATTCATGAGTTTGGCTACTTGAAGCAGAACACAATTTTAACAAATATGAAATGGATGGATGCAAAATAGTGTTTCTAGGACATTTGGGCATGGTTGGAGACATTTTTGGTGGCCTCAAATGGAGGATGCTACTGGTATCTGATGGGTAGAGGCTGACAATGCATAGGAAAGCCCTCCATACAAAGGACGATTCAGTCCAAGTATCAATAGAGCTGAGGTTCAGACTCTCTGTACTAGAACAGGCAAAGCCCCTCTGGGGCATTCAAAGGTGACAGTACTTCTTTACATATTATCATATGATATAGCAGGATTTTGAACAAGAGAGTAACGTAAGTAAAATGAGCAGAGAAGAGAGTAACCTGGGGTTTTATGCAGAATGAACAAATGGGAAAAGGAGTTCAGAAGCCCAGATAAGAAACTGGTTATTAGAACCTGGATGATGGTGGTGGAGAAACAGAAAGGAATGTTCAAACCCTCGATTAATTAGGAAAGAGGAGTTCGAGAACAGAATGACAGAAGTGGTTGACAGAGTTGAAGTAAGTGGGTTCTGGATGAGTAGCATGATATTAAACATTTAAGTGGAAAAATGAAATGTTTAACCATTTATTATATAATGTTTGCAAACATGCAACCTTGCCAAAACAGTGAAAACAGAAGATCCAAATAAAAGACCTTCATATCCCCTTGTCCCCTGAACAGGCTGGAAGTATCAGAGTTATAAATGAAATATCAAGATAGCTGTGTTTTGAACACAGGTATAATACATTTACCACGTAAAGCCTCAAATTGCCAACATCCGTTGGATCACAGAAAAAGCAAGAGAATTCCAGAAAAACATCTACTTCTGCTTCACTGACTATGCTAAATCCTTTGATTGTGTGGGTCGCAACAAACTGTGGAAAATTCTTCAAGAGATGGGAATACTATACCACCTTACCTGCCTCCTGAGAAATTCATATGCAGGTCAACAAGCAATAGTTAGCACCAGGCATGGAACAACAGACTGGTTCCAAAGTGGGAAAGGCGTACGTCAAGGCTGTATATTGTCACCATGCTTATTTAACATATATGCAGAGTACATCATGTGAAATGCCAGAACCACAAGCTAGAATCAAGGTTGCCGGAAAAAGTATCAATAACCTCAAATATAAAGATGACACCACCCTTATGGCAGAAAGCAAAGAGGAACTAAAGAGCCTCTTGATGAAAGCGAGAGTGAAAAAGTTGGCTAAAAACTCAACATTCAAAAAACGAAGATCATGGAACCTGGTCCCATCAATTCATGGCAAATAGATGGGGAAACAATGGAAACCGTGACAGACTTTATTTGATTGGGTTCCGAAATCACTGCAGATGGCGACTAAAACTATGAAAGTATACTTGAGAAAGCATTTTTGAAGTGCAGATGAACAGGAAATAAGACTTGTCTTGAACACACACACAACAGCATCACAGAATTTAAAAGGAGACGAAAATAAAGTCCCTTATACACAAATGAGTTTAATTCCACCAGCATAAGTTCAATTAGTTTGTAAGTCCAACAAAGTTAGCCCAGGTACCCAACTAACACAACAAGCTATATAGCACTGTACTGTAATAGGTTTACAATACTTTTCACATAAATAATACATAAAACAAACACAAAGAATAAAATATTTTTAAATTTTACAGTACAGTACCTTGAAAATTGGGCTTCCCAATTTGAAGAATTGAAAGAAAAGAAAGAAAACTGCCTGCCAAAGTGGAGGCGTAAGAGAAGTGGATCTGATCCCTGGGTGATGAAGATCCCCTGGAGAAGGAAATGGCAACCCACTCCAGTATTCTTGCCTGGGAAATCCCATGGACAGAGGAGCCTGGCAAGTTAACAGTCCATGGGATCACAGAGTCAGAGACAATTAAAGCAACTTAGCACACACATACCTTGAGAATACAGTAGTACAGTACAGCAGCTAACACAGAGGGGCTGGCATGGAGTGAACAGGCAAGAAGAGTCACTGACTGGAGGAGAGGGAGGAGGCAGAGATGGGAGAGCTGAAGGACTGTCAGCAATAGAAGACAGCGGGCGAGCTGCAGTTTCACTCATGCCTGACGCTGATGGCACAGGTTTTGGCTCCTTGTTGGATTCAACTTTATCTACCTTCCTAAAATAAATGATCCACTGATGTCTGGGTAGTAGCTCTTTTTTTCTCTCATTATAGATGACACAGTAGCACTGGACTGTATTCTGAATGGCTGTTTCAACCTTCATGTACCATTCTACATTTGGGTCCTGTGCTTTAAAAACTAACAGTGCCTCCTCAAATAAAGAAAACCCCCCCTTGCCATTTTCTGTGTCGTCAGTTTCTTCAGTTTTTCAGTTGCTTCTTCTTCCTCTTGTCTCTCTTCATCCTTTTTCTGAGGCTTCCATTCCATTGTTATCTTGTGGCACTTAGCAGTACCAGCTACATCACCGTTGCTTTTACACAGGTTTCTGGGCATCTCTGGCTTGAAATAAAGCTAGTATACTACTGGTACTCTATGCAGTACTGTAAAGTACACAAAAGCACAACCACTTGTAGAGGATTCACACACGTGACAGTGTACAATAGGCTTGTGAACTAATTTACGTGATTGGACGTGCAAAGGCACATTCACATCTTTGAAAGTTTGCAACTTGAAGGTTCCGACTTCCTGTGTACTTGGCTATGTGTTCTCACTTCATCATGAGTCAAGAGGAAATGGAAGTTCATAAATGTACTCACTGAATATTCTCTGCTTTTCTATATATTTTAATAGTAATTTAAATAGAAATGGTTAAATGAATATTATGAAAAATGCACAGAGCAGATTCAAACACGCTCTAGTCAACTCTGGTAAAATTCCTTTTTTCTCATGAAGTCCTAATTAAGTAGTTCTCTCAATATGATTATATTAATTATTTTACAGAGATATCCAAACGTGTAAACCGTATGTGAATGACAGAAAAGGTGATGATTATAAGCATATCACAAAACCAGGTTTTAACAAAGCCTTGTGAACTACTGTGAAAGCTTCATTCTTTTCTGAATATGCCATATTTGATCAAAATACCTTATAAATCCAAAGCATGTAACTTGCTTATTTGTAAGGCAACATTATTGACTAAAATAAATATCAATGACTCATACACAGTATCCATGCTATGAGTTTACGGTTTAATAAATTACCTTTGGTTTTGCATTGCTGTTACTGATGTGTAACAGATTCCAACAGATTCCAACAATTTACTGATATTTTTTGCCTACCAAGTTACACTATATTGAAGACAGAATTTTATTCTGTAAAATAGGGGATTCAAGTTGTTCCCTAACTACCCGCAAGCATCCTGAAAGTAAAATAGCTTGTTTCTCTCCAAATGAAAGACTTAACTAAAATAAGCAGTATGAACAATCTCCAACTGTGAACTAATTAAAGACAATTCTCTTTCAAGGTTTTCTCCCTAGATGTCATTTGTGATTTTATTTTGCTTTCCTTAAACTTGTCCTATTTTACGTGCCTGCTCTTTCAAGATTTATCCTTAAATGGCACGATATTTTAATATTGGAAGTCAGTGACATTCTAATGGGTCACACTTAAATTAATATTAAGCTATTTACAAATTATAAAATAAGTGAGAAAAAGATTATAATACTATGAAGTAGCATGATGTAATAAACAGGTGACAGTCTACTTTTTCAAGCCTGTTGTTGTTATGTCTGAAAAGTCATGTCTAACTGGCCATAGCTAAAGCTGGAAAACTATATGCTTTATATTCTCTATAACTTCAGTTCCTTATGCCCTACTTCCACTTCCGTTGTCAAATTTCTAGTGTTGAAAAGGTTGGGGGAAATAACTGTGGAAGTTTTTTAGTAAAAAATCAAACCTAATATGATATCATATTTTAAAATGTTTCAATAACAGAAAAGTGGACAGAGTACTAAAGTAATACCCAAAGAAATGTAATGAAAAACTCAAGGAAAAATACTCAGTTCAGTTGCTCAGTGGTGTCCGACTCTTTGCAACCCCATGGACACTAGGCTTCCCTGTCCATCACCAACTCTGGGAGCTTGCTCAACTCGTGTCAATTGAGTTGGTGATGTCATCCAACCATCACATCCTCTGTCGTCCCCTTCTCCTCCTGCTTTCAATCTTTCCCAGCCTCAGGGTCTTTTCAAATGAATCAGCTCTTCGCATCAGGTGTCCACAAAGTATTAGAGTTTTAGCTTCAGCATCAATGTTTCCACTGAATATTCAGGACTGATTCCTTTAGGATGGACTGGTTGGATCTCCTTGCAGTCTAAGGGACTCTCAAGAGTCTTCTCCAACACCACAGTTCAAAAGCATCAATTCTTCGGCACTCAGCTTTCTTTATAGTCCAACTCTCACTATTTATTTTTTCTAGAAAAAAAATACCAGAATTCAACAAAAGAGGAGTACTTTCTTCTAAAGTAACACGGTAATGAACAGCCTGCAGGCCTGTTGACCACTATGATCTTGTCATTTCCCACTCAATTTCTTTCAAGGGCTATTAATAATTTATTGAGATGTTCAGTTCAGTTCAGTCACTCAGTCATGTCTGACTCTTTGTGACCCCATGAATTGCAGCACGCCAGGCCTCCCTGTCCATCACCAACTCCCAGAGTTCACTCAGACTCACGTCCATCGAGTCAGTGATGCCATCTAGCCATCTCATCCTCGGTTGTCCCCTTCTGCTCTGCCCCCAATCCCTCCCAGCATCAAAGTCTTTTCCAATGAGTCAACTCTTTGCATGAGGTGGCCAAAGTACTGGAGTTTCAGCTTCAGCATCATTCCTTCCAAAGAAATCCCAGGGTTGATCTCCTTCAGAATGGACTGGTTGGATCTCCTTGCAGTCCAAGGGACTCTCAAGAGTCTTCTCCAACACCACAGTTCAAAAGCATCAATTCTTTGGCACTCAGCCTTCTTCACAGTCCAACTCTTACATCCATACATGACCACAGGAAAAACCATAGCCTTGACTAGACGGACCTTAGTCTGCAAAGTAATGTCTCCGCTTTTGAATATGCTATCTAGGTTGGTCATAAGTTTTCTTCTAAGGAGTAAGCATCTTTTAATTTCATGGCTGCAGTCACCATCTGCAGTGATTCTGGAGCCCCCCAAAATAAAGTCTAACACTGTTTCCACTGTTTCTCCATCTATTTCCCATGAGGTGATCTACTACGGGCAGGAATCCCTCAGAAGAAATGGAGTAGCCATCATGGTCAACAAAAGAGTCCGAAATGTGGTACTTGGATGCAGTCTCAAAATGACAGAATGATCTCTGTTCATTTCCAAGGCAAACTATTCAATATCACAGTTATCCAAGTCTATGCCCCAACCAGTAATGCTAAAGAAGCTGAAGTTGAACTGTTTTATGAAGACCTACAAGACCTTTTAGAACTAACACCCAAAAAAGATGTCCTTTTCATTATAGGGGACTGGAATGCAAAAGTAGGAAGTCAAGAAACACCTGGAGTAACAGGCAAATTTGCCCTTGGAATGCGGAATGAAGCAAGGCAAAGACTAATAGAGTTTTGCCAAGAAAATGCACTGGTCATAGAAAACACTCTCTTCCAACAACACAAGAGAAGACTTTACACATGGACATCACCAGATGGTCAACACCGAAATCAGATTGATTATATTCTATGCAGCTAAAGCTGGAGAAGCTCTCTACAGTCAACAAAAACAAGACCAGGAGCTGACTGTGGCTCAGATCATGAACTCCTTATTACCAAATTCAGACTCAAATTGAAGAAAGTAGGGAAAACCGCTAGACCATTCAGGTATGACCTAAATCAAATCCCTTATGATTATACAGTGGAAGTGAGAAATAGACTTAAGGGCCTAGATCTGATAGACAGAGTGCCTGATGAACTATGGAATGAGGTTCATGACATTGTACAGGAGACAGGGATCAAGATCATCCCCATGGAAAAGAAATGCAAAAAAGCAAAATGGCTGTCTCGGGAAGCCTTACAAATAGCAGTGAAAAGAAGAGAAGCGAAAAGCAAAGGAGAAAAGAAAAGATAGAAGCATCTGAATGCAGAGTTCCAAAGAATAGCAAGAAGAGATAAGAAAGCCTTCCCTCAGTGATCTTTGCAAAGAAATAGAGTAAAACAACAGAATGGGAAAGACTAGAGATCTCTTCAAGAAAATTAGAGATACCAAGGGAACACTTTATGCAAAGATGGGCTCGATAAAGGACAGAAATGGTAGGGACCTAACAGAAGCAGAAGATATTAAGAAGATGTGGCAAGAACACACAGAAGAACTGTACAAAAAAGATCTTCATGACCCAGAAAATCATGATGATGTGATCACTAATCTAGAGCCAGACATCTTGGAATGTGAAGTCAAGTGGGCCTTAGAAAGCATCACTACGAACAAAGCTAGTGAAGGTGATGGAATTCCAGTTAAGCTGTTTCAAATCCTGAAAGATGATGCTGTCAAAGTGCTGCACTCAATATGCCAGCAAATTTGGAAACCTCAGCAGTGGCCATAGAACTGGAAAAGGTCAGTTTTCATTCCAATCCCAAAGAAAGGCAATGCCAAAGAATGCTCAAACTACCACATAATTGCACTCGTCTCACATGCTAGTAAAGCAATGCTCGAAATTCTCCAAGCCAGGCTTCAACAATACGTGAACCATGAACTCCCTGATGTTCAAGCTGGTTTTACAAAAGGCAGAGGAAACAGAGATCAAATTGCCAACATCTGTGGGATCATGGAAAAAGCAAGAGAGTTTCAGAAAAACATCTATTTCTGCTTTCTTGACTATGCCAAAGCCTTTGACTGTGGATCACAACAAACTGTGGAAAATCTGAAAGAGATGGGAATACCAGACCACCTAACTTGCCTCTTGAGAAATCTGTATGCAGGTCAGGAAGCAACAGTTAGAACTGGACATGGAACAACAGACTGGTTCCAAATAGGAAAAGGAGTACGTCAAGGCTGTATATTGTCACCCTGCTTATTTAACTTCTATGCAGAGTACATCATGAGAAATGCTGGACTGGAAGAAACACAAGCTGGAATCAAGATTGCTGGGAGAAATATCAATAACCTCAGATATGCAGATGACACCACCCTTATGGCAGAAAGTGAAGAGGAGCTAAAGAGCCTCTTGATGAAAGTGAAAGAAGAGAGTGAAAATGTTGGCTTAAAGCTCAACATTCAGAAAATGAAGATCATGGCATCTGGTCCCATCACTTCATGGGAAATGGATGGGGAAACAGTGGAAACAGTGTCAGACTTTATTTTTGGGGGCTCCAAAATCACTGCATATGGTGATTGCAGCCATGAAATTAAAAGACGCTTACTCCTTGGAAGAAAAGTTATGACAAACCTAGATAGTATATTCAGAAGCAGAGACATTACTTTGCCAACTAAGGTCTGTTTAGTCAAGGCTATGGTTTTTCCTGTCGTCATGTATGGATGTGAGAGTTGGACTGTGAAGAAGGCTGAGTGCCAAATAATTGATGCTTTTGAACTGTGGTGTTGGAGAAGACTCTTGAGAGTCCCTTGGACTGCAAGGAGATCCAACCAGTCCATTCTGAAGGAGATCAACCCTGGGATTTCTTTGGAAGGAATGATGCTGAAGCTGAAACTCCAGTACTTTGGCCACCTCATGCAAAGAGTTGACTCATTGGAAAAGAGTCTGATGCTGGGAGGGATTGGGGGCAGGAGGAGAAGGGGATGACCAAGGATGAGTTGGCTAGATGGCATCACGGACTCGATGGATGTGAGTCTGAGTGAACTCCGGGAGATGGTGATGAACAGCAAGGTCTGGCGTGCTGTGATTCATGGATCGCAAAGAGTCAGACATGACTGAGCGACTGAACTGAACTGATGGGACTGGATGCCATGATCTTCGTTTTCTGAATGTTGAGCTTTAAGCCAACTTTTTCACTGTCCTCTTTCGCTTTCATCAAGAGGCTTTAGTTCCTCCTCACTTTCTGCCATAAGGGTGGTGTCATCTGCATATCTGAGGTTATTGATATTTCTCCCAGCAATCTTGATTCCAGCTTGTGCTTCTTCCAGCCCAGCGTTTCTCATGATGTGCTCTGCATAGAAGTTAAATAAGCATTGTTCATGCATTACTTTACATATTATACTCACTGCAGTCCCTTGAGTTAAAACTACTTTTATCTCCATTTTGAAGGAAAATATGTTAAATAGCCAGTAGAAGTTAAATCCAAATCTGAATGGAATCAGGCTGACACCAACTATTCTTTCTTTTTTTTAAATTTTAAAATGTTTAATTCTTACATGCGTTCCCAAACATGACCCCCCCTCTCACCTCCCTCCCCACAACAACTCTCTGGGTCATCCCCATGCACCAGCCCCAAGCATGCTGCACCCTATGTCAGACATGGACTGGCGATTCAATTCTTACATGATAGTTTACATGTTAGAATTCCCATTCTCCCAAATCATCCCACCCTCTCCCTCTCCCTCAGAGTCCAAAAGTCCGTTATACACATCTGTGTCTTTTTTCCTGTCTTGCATACAGGGTCATCATTGCCATCTTCCTAAATTCCATATATATGTGTTAGTATACTGTATTGGTGTTTTTCTTTCTGGCTTACTTCACTCTGTATAATTGGCTCCAGTTTCATCCATCTCATCAGAACTGATTCAAATGAATTCTTTTTAACAGCTGAGTAATACTCCATTGTGTATATGTACCACTGCTTTCTTATCCATTCATCTGCGGATGGACATCTAGGTTGTTTCCATGTCCTGGCTATTATAAACAGTGCTGCGATGAACATTGGGGTACATGTGTCTCTTTCCATTCTGGTTTCCTCGGTGTGTATGCCCAGCAGTGGGATTGCTGGGTCATAAGGTAGTTCTCTTTGCCATTTTTTAAGGAATCTCCACACTGTTCTCCATAGTGGCTGTACTAGTTTGCATTCCCACCAACAGTGTAGGAGGGTTCCCTTTTCTCCACACCCTCTCCAGCATTTATTGCTTGCTGATTTTTGGATCGCAGCCATTCTGACTGGTGTGAAGTGGTACCTCATTGTGGTTTTGATTTGCATTTCTCTAATAATGAGTGATGCTGAGCATCTTTTCATGTGTTTGTTAGCCATCCGTATGTCTTCTTTGGAGAAATGTCTATTTAGTTCTTTGGCCCATTTTTTGATTGGGTCGTTTATTTTTCTGGAATTGAGCTGCAGAAGTTGCTTGTATATTTTTGAGATTAGTTGTTTGTCAGTTGCTTCATTTGCTATTATTTTCTCCCATTCAGAAGGCTGTCTTTTCACCTTGCTTATATTTTCCTTTGTTGTGCAGAAGCTTGTTGTTTCAAGGACTAGTTTGAATTAGTCTCATAATCTTTGACATCTGTTTTTTTCCTACCAACACAAAAATATTTCTTGTGACTCCATTCATAAATATTCTATTCTTCCCAAATTGATGTTACTCATTACTTCTCATATTTATGTTCTTTTTAAATTATATTTTAAAAGAGTTTGATCTCATGCTATCTCCTAGGCTTGAACAAGAAATGTCATAATTACACAGTTTCTCTTCTGATTCCCATTTTGTGCCTTACTGTCACACATCCTCTTGAGGAGAACACTCCTGTCCTCTTCAATTTTTAAGTCTGATATATTGTTTATAATACATTTGAAATCTCACTTGGTCTACTGAAAAGCATAATGTTGACCTAGTACTCTGAATACTTTTTAGAATTTAATAACATTTGTGGAAGATGCTGACTACTTAGCAACTATCCAGGGACCATCTCACATTTCTCAGTCCTACTGAAATTTGGAATGAGTCTAGTTCTGACCACAAATAGAAGAAACGGGAATCAGTTTGAGGCCAAGACATTTAACAGATGTGTGACCCACCAGTTTTCTCTTCTGCAAGGAGACCACTTTCACGTTACTTTGCCAACAAAGGTCCGTTTAGTCAAAGCTATGGTTTTTCCAGTAATCATGTATGGATGTGAGAGTTGAGCCATAAAGAAAGCTGAGTGCCAAAGAACTGATGCTTTTGAACTGTGGTGTTGGAGAAGACTTCCGAGTTCTTTGGACTGCAAGGAGATCCAACCAGTCAATCCCAAAGGAAATCAGTCCTGAATATTCATAGGAAGGACTGATGCTGAAGCTGAAGCTCCATTTTGGACCCCTGATGGGAAGAACTGACTCATTAGAAAAGACCCTGATCCTGGAAAGATTGAAGGTGGGAGGAGAAGGGGACAACAGAGGATGAGATGGTTGGATGGCATCAGCGACTTGATGGACATGAATTTGACCAAGCTCAGGGAGTTGGTGACGGAGAGGAGTGCTGCAGTCCATGGGGTTGCAAAGAGTTGCACATGACTGAGTTACTGAAATGAATTGAACTGAAGGAGACCACAGAAGCCTTCAGCTCAGATGGTGGAGCCAGAAGGTGCAAACGAGTTGGAGACCTTTGTTACTGTTTGGAAGTAAACAACCCTGGGGAGTCACAGAGCCTCCATGAATTTCTCTGAGTTAGAAATCTTTGTTGGGAGTCATGAACCAGTGAGATGTGAAAACTGTTTCTGGAGGATTCTTTACTCTATCCTGATCAATACTGAGACATAAGCAGTAGGTGACTGTTGCTAAAGCAACCAACAAAACCAAACAAAACAAAAACCTGAAGCACGTGACATCTGATGAGTAGGCTGGTGGAGGCTGCAAAGACTGACTAAGTGGCACACGATTTGATGGTGCTGTCGCCTCAGAGAACTTGCAGTTCTGACCCTGTGGGCCATGAGCTGTAGGGGCTCTAAACATCAGAACATGGAACTGCAGGAGTGTGTGCTGGTTGCTACTGGCTGTATTTGACAAGGAATACAAGAAAGAGATGATTTAGCAAGGAATATATCAGTCTGAAAGCATACATCTGGGAAAAGTCTTGGAGTCTTAGACCCCCAGAATAAGAGATGAAATGAAAAAAAGACCTTGAGAGACAAATGTCTATTAAAATTTAAGCCTCAGATACAAAGATCAGATTAAGCATCTGAGGGAGAAAGTGAAACCAAGAATGAAACTTTCTGTCCTGAAAGTGACAGCCTTCTGGTAAACTTGTGTGCGTGCGTGCAGTCGTGTCCAACTCTTTGCGACTCCATGGACTATAGTCCTCCAGGTCCCTCTGTCCATGGAATTTTCCAGGCAAGAATACTGGAGCAGGTTGCCATATCCTTCTCCAGGAGACCTTCCTGACCTAGGGATCAAACCCTTATATTTTGTGTCTCTTTCATTGGCGGGCAGCTCTTTACCAGCTGAGCCACCAGGGAAGCCCTTATGATAGCCCTCCTTAAATCCAGATGGGTCTGGAATGCGAAAACAAACAAGCATCTGAGAAAGTCTCAGCCCCAACCATGGGTGCGATTCTTAGCAATCAATCTGACTAGGACTCACAGATAGGAAGCCTATCAGGCCTTTGAGAGTCACATTGAAAACAAATACCCGCCAAAGATGTGATATGTGAGCCTTATCTTGGAATTCCAACTTTAATTAAGGCAAGACCTTAATTAAGAAAGCCATGCAGCCCCGAAGAGGGCATATTCTACAACAGCCACTTAAGACATGGCCAAAGCAGTTTAAAAACTAGAAGAAATTGTCAGAGCCTCAAAGAACAGTGAATAAGATGCTCCTCCAGAGAGTACGTTAGGCCTTATAAAGGAGCAGAGTCCCATCGGAGGTTTGGGCGTGCAGGGTGGTGGTGGGGCAATGGGGGGATCTTTGCAATGTCTGCCCAACAAGGATTCAATATTTCAGAATTGCTGTGAATCCTAAGTCCTGGATAGCTCCCTTTTATTCCATTTCTGGAATGTTTTTACTGCTTCTATTCTATCCCATTTCTACCATAGAGTGTCATGGGACTGCGGAAATGCAAACTTGTCTTTATCGCTATTTAATCAGTCTGAATTTAGAGACTATGCCATAATATTCAGAAATCTTGGACTCTGAGCTTGATGCAGCGATAGGTAGGACTTTAGTTTGTTTTCACTGGGACACATCACAATAATGGAGCAAAGAGGCGTTTTGTAAACAGAAGGGTTAACTGTGGCAGTGACAACTGTGCTCGCTGAATGGCCATGAGTGATTCCCCTCTCCCCAACCCCCATACATGCTATTCCAGGCGCTTTTGCTGGAAGCCATGGATCTAGTTCTGGCAAATGTGCTGTGAATGGAAATGATGTTTACAACTTCTAGGCTAAAATATGTAAGCACCAGAGTACACCTTTCTGCTCTCCTCATGGGTAAAGTAGTCATATAGACCTTTAGATGGAAGACCCCCAGGATGGAAGCATCCCAGATCTCCACATGAAGGAAATCTGCTCAGGACAGCACCCTGGATCTGCAGTGGCCATCACCATAATCTATGAAAAATATCAACACACTCTGCAAGGCAGAAAGCAAATGGTTAAATATGAACAGATGTAAGGTTCGTAAAAGCTGGAAGTTAAGCACCGTTTGCAGTGAAGCAATTAACAAGAACAGACAATTAACAAGAATTTTGTACCTCAAATTCCAGAAATGTCCAAAAGTTGGAGGTATCACATACCTCAGAGTGGGAGATGCACATTTAAAAAAAAACCCCAAAAACAGAGTATTAATTCAAAGTCTTTACAATAAACTCCAAGGACCCCAGAGCACTTTTCTCATCCATGTTTTCAGAAGGCTGTTTGTTCCCGGGACAAGTTTGAAAGCTTGTCTTCTATAGAGACTATCAGAAAGACTTTGGGCTTAGGAATAGACCCCAAGCACACCAGAGGACCACACTAAAAAAAGAGCAATAATGAGGGACAGCTTTCTGTATAATTCAAGCTCCATCCCCCTTTCCTCCTGACCCAGCAGCCTCCAGGTATACAAATCTTCCTCCTCCCAATCTCCCCACAAACATGGAAGAGATTGAATTAACCAGAGGAACTGACCAAATCCAGAGAAGAGACTTCATATTTGAACATTCTTGCAATAAAATGACACGCATTAAAAACTATACACTAAAGATAACCAGTCAACAAGCCATACCTACAGCCTTCAAATAATTTTTTAGTACCTCTCACCAATAGGCAGGGGGAGATTACCAGATACTTGAAAAATATTTCTTATATAAAAGAGAACTAAAACAAATAGGGGGAAAACCCCATAAATATAAGAGATTTTGCACAACAGAGAAAGAAGCAAACACATTTACAATCAATATTCTCTGAGAGAAAAGAGAAGTTCTGGAAAAAAAAAACAATTCTTTTAGAAATTCAAATTAAAACATTTAAGTTAAAAGAAGAGCTGAAAGGCAAAGTGGAAGGCATCATTCAAAAAGGAGAACACAAAGTTTGCAGAAAATAGCAAAGAAAATAATCAATCAATGAGAGCTATCATCTTATAAAAGACACCTGTTTTTTAAAAATTTCAACAGCTGTTAGATTTGAATAATGATAATGATAGTAATAATAGTAATACCTTATTAAACACCTTACAATTATTACCCAGCTCATGTGGTTACAGTAAGAAGAAAATTAGTTAAATGAGTTCGTACAGGCACTTAGAACCATGCCTGAAACAAAATAAACACTTGATAAACATTATAATTATTATTAATAGCAATATTACTATTAAGGTAAAAACTATGTGTTCCTAAAACAAGAGAAAAGTAAAATGGTTGGAGGTACAGGGTTAAAGAAAATTATCTTCAAAAAAATAAAAAGAAAATGTCTCCAAGGGTTTGTGTCTGAGACTTACAATGTCCACCTGGTATTTGATGCATACAATGAAAACAGACTTGTGCCAAAAGAGATCATTGTGAAATTTCACTAAACTAAGGGTAAAAGAGAAAATCTAAATGCTTTTCAGAGATGACGAGAGAAAGAGGGAAGTAATAGTTATAAACAAAGGATCAGTAACTAGAAGGGCACCAGAATTCTTAGTGGCCAGAAGACAACAAAAGCCAGAAAAGAATGGCTCAAAATTATGAGAGGAAATGCTTACTGATCTAGAACTCCATATACAACACAGGGAATTGTCAGTCAAGACGCAGGATAAACCAAGATCATTTTCAAATATGGAAGGTGGTGCATGCACGTTCTGTCATATCCAACCCTTTGTGACCCCATGTGTTCCTTTATCCATGGAATTTTCCAGGTAAGAATGGACCAGGTTGTCATTTCTTTCTCCAGATCTTCCTGACCCAGGGATTGAACCCATGTCTCCTGCATTGGCAGGGGAGTTCTTTACCAGCTGAGCCACCAGGGGAACACACACTTGCAAGGTGGGTAGTTTTTTAAAAAATGGTCACAATATTCTGCAGTTTCTCCATCAAGCGGCAACATATCTTTCTCCACCACTTGAATCTAGATTTGGACATGTGACTAGCTTGTATAATGGGACAGGAGCAAACACTACATAGTCAGAGGCTCAGAAAGGGACTGTGTGTGCTAGGTCTTGTCGTCTCATGTCACTGAGAACCCAGAGGTCACCATGAAGAAGCCACAGATGGTCTCCAAGGATGAGAGACCACATGAATGGAGTGAGGCCCCAGCCATCTCAGTCATCCCAGATGAAGACCCAAATATGGGAGTGAGACCACCTTGAACTCTCTAGCCCCAGCTAAGCTAGCAGACCTAAAGAACTAAATCAACTGACTCCCCAAAACTGAATTAACAAACAATTGTTGTTTTAAGCCACTAAGTTTGGAGTGGATTGTTATACAGCAAAGCTAATGAATTTAGCCTCAAATTTTCTCAGGAAGCCTCTATAGAATGTACTTTGTTGTTCAGCTGCTAAGTCATGTTCAGCCCTTTGCAACCCATGGACTGCAGCATACCAGGCTCCTCCGTCCTCCACCAACTCCTGGAGTTTGCTTAAATTCATGTCCATTGAGTCCATGGTGCTATCTAATCATCTCATCCTCTGTCCTCCTCCTCCTCTGGACTTCAGTCTTTCCCAGCATCGGGATCTTTTCCAATGAGTCAGCTGTTCACATCAGGTGGCCAGAATATTAGAGCTTCAGCTTCAGCATCAGTCCTTTCAGTGAATATTCAGGGTTGATTTCCTTTCAGATTGACTGGTTTGATCTCCTTGATGTCCAAGGGACTCTCAAGAATCTTCTGCAGCACCACAATTTGAAGGCATCAGTTCTTTAGTGCTCAGCCTTCTTTATGGTCCAACTCTCACATCCATATGTAACTCCTGGAAAAAAGATACCTCTGATTATACAGACCTTTGTTGGCAAAGTGAAGTCTCTGCTTTTAGATATGCAGTCTAGGTTTGTCATAGTTTTCCTTCCAAGGAGCAGGTGTCTTTTAATTTCATAGCTGCCATCACCATCTGCAGTGATTTTGGAGACCAAGAAAATAAAGTCTGTCACTGTTCCCACTTTCCCCCCATCTGTTTCCCAGGAAGTGACGGGACCGGATGCCATGATCTAATTTTTTTTGAATGTTGAGTTTGAAGCCAACTTTTTTGCTCTCCTGTTTCACCCATATCAAGAGGCTCTTTAGTTCCTCTTTACTTTCTGCCATTAGGATGGTATCATCTGCATATCTGAGGCTGTTGATATTTCTCCCAGCAATCTTGATTCCAGCTTGGGCTTCATCCAGTCTGGCATTTTGCATGATATACTCTGCATATAAGTTAAATAAGCAGGGTGACAGTATATAGCCTTGACATAATCCTTTCCCAGTTTTGAACCAGTCTGTTGTTCCATGTCTGGTTCTAACTGTTGATTCTTAATCCACATACAGGTTTCTCAGGACACAGGTAAGGTGGTCAGGTACTCCCATCTCTTTAAGAATTCTCCTCCATTAGTTATTATCCACACAGTCCAAGGCTTTAGCATAGACAATCAGGCAGAAGTAGATATTTTTCTGGAATTCTCTTGCTTTCTCCATGATCCAATGAATGTTGGCAATCTGACCTATGGTTCCTCTGCCTTTTCAAAACCCAGCTTGTACATCTGAAATTTCTTGGTTCCCATACTGCTGAAGCCTAGCTTGAAGGATTTTGAGCATAACCTTGCTAGCATGATCCCTTCATGGATTACAGCTTTGTTGTGGTGAAGGGGCTTGCATAAGTCAATGAAGCTATGAACCATGCTGCAGTTTGGCCACCCAAGATGGATGGGCCACAGTGAAGAGTTCTGAAAAAATGTGGTCCACTGGAGGAGAAAATGGCAACCCACTCCAGTATTCTTGCCAGGAGAACCCCATGAACAGAGAATGTACACTACCAAACAAAATTTTAAAAAGCAGATATAGTTGGTTCCAGGAAGCAGTAGATCCAGCCCAAGAGAGTGGCAAAGAGAATTCCAAGGATGACTTTGAAAAGCAGACATAGGACAATAGCTAAGCATCAAAAACAGTGGGCAAGTCAGACAGGCTAGAGAGGAGTTGCAGGAAGGCATTGCCAAAGAAAAAAATTTGTTTTGGGTGTATAAAAACTAGGCGAAAAATGGCAATTATTAACTCCAAGGTAAAACAAAAGTTTATACAGGAAACGGAAGGTTTCACACTAACTACTCTGAACCAGCTGTGAGCAAGAATTACACAGGCATAGCCGTTTAATACAGAAACTAGAATAAGAAAGCATAGTTTGGATGATTGTTAGTTAGAAATATGATAGTAAGTAGTAGAAAAGACTTTGAATTACCCATCTCTAGGGAAGGGCAATAAGAGATACAGAAGACTGGGGTAGAAGACTTCTGTGTTGGAGTACAATTAAAAATTTTGACTTCTGCAAATACATTAGTTTAGAAAAAGAAAATTACATTTGGAAATAGGTTAAAAGCCAAAGAAATATATATTAAATAAAAACCTTTATCTATACTTAACTCTTCTGTGTATCATATCTTATATGTTTATGTGTAGGATTCACATAGTATGTTTATACTTATTTCTTGAAAAAATTCTGGTCAAGTGTTTATCAACAAACTGCAAAGATTTAAATATTTTGAATCTATACCTCACTTACTATTAGTAAATTACTAATAAATCAATAGAAGCAAAATACATGCTTACAAAAGATTTTATCATGGCACTTTTGTAAGAACAAAACAATCTGGAAGTCACATAAAAATTCAAGAATGAGGAAAGAGGAAATTTTATATATATTTATGCAATTTAGAAAATCATACTTTTGAAGATGAATGATGTAAAGATAGGTGAGCTTAAACCAAAAAGTGCAAAACAGAATAATATCTGGTATTGTATATTATATATAAATGAATGTGTGTGGTGTGTGTATATAAAATATAAGATGTAAAGATGGTTTTACTGTTCTCTTTTACTTGTCTATACTGTCCATATGATCTGCAATGATTTTTTTATCACCATATATGATGAAAAAATATGCAACATTTAATTTAATATTCAGCTTGTAAATAAATATTTTTTAAAAATCTCTTGTATTTATGAAACTCTATTCCCATTTCATGAAAAAGAAAAACAAAAAATATCAGCTTTCTGTTCCTGGTGAAGGTAGCATAGGTTCCTGTAGATAGTGATTATAATCTATAGACACAAAATGAAAATCAAATATTTGAAGGTAGTGAAGAGTGAAAAAAAAGTAGGCAGAAACTGGAGTAGATTAAAAGAGATTTTTGTTGACACAGGTTTTTCATGGAAGACACACTGAATTCAGGTGAAACAAAAAATAACATGCTTACCTCTGGCTGATTCATGTTGATGCATGGCAGAAACCAACACAATATTATAAAGCAATTATCCTTCAATTAAAAATAAATAAACTAAAATATTTTTAAAAAATTAACACACTGAAAAAGTAGGAGCACCCAGAGTCTGTACAAAGTCCAACAAACAAAAAATTGTGTCTATCAAGAAGAAAAAGCTACCATATAGAAATAGACCCTCAGATGACCTGGCTGAAGATATTTCAGAGAAAGACTTTAAGGCAGTTGCTATAAATGTATCCAAGAAGTTAAGGAAAATATGAAAATAATAAGTGAAAAAAGAGGGAAATGAGATCAATAAAATATGGGAAAATGAGAATCTAACTAACCTAAATGAATAAATACTTTAATTAAAAAATAGATTTCATTAGACTCAGCTACACACTACATGGGCTTCCCTGGTGGCTCAGAGGTAAAGAACCCGCCTGCCAATGCAGGAGATGCGAGTTCAATTCCTGGGACAGGAAGATACCCCAGAAAAGGAAATGGCAAGCCATGTTAGTATTCTTGCCTGGAAAATCCCACGGACAGAGGGGCCTAGAGGGCTACAGTCCACGGGATTGGAAAAGCCAGACATGACTTAATGAGTAAACAACAACAATAACAAAACACACTGCAGGCATGAGATGAACTTAAAATACAAAGATACAGAGAGACAAAGTAAATGGAGAAAGATATTCCATGCAAATGTAAGCCAGTATGGTTATACTAACATCAGACAAAGTGCACACTGAGATGTGGAATTATCCACTGATAAAGAAGGACATTTCATAAAGATTTAATAACCATCATAAATGTGTATGAATCTCTATTAGAGTTTTAAAGTACATGAAACAAAAGCTGGCAGAACTAAAAGGAGAACTAGAAAAATCTACAGTCATATTTGGAGATTTTAACACCCTTGTATCAATAATTGATAGAATAACTAGGCAAATAATTGAACAAATATAGAAACGTTGAACAGCAAAACTGGAATTTATAAAATATCTCTAATAACTGCAGAATAGACGTTATTTTTAAATGTGTAAGGAACTTGCAGCGAATCAGAAAATGTGCTGTAGTATAATGTAAGTCTCAATAATTTTTAAAAAAGGAATTTATACAGAATATATTCTGATCATCGTAGACTTAATTATAAACCAACAACACTAAGATATCCATAAAATCCTCAAACATCTGTAAATTAGCCAACACACTTTTAACATTTTTTGGCCCATCCTCTGGACCAAAAAAAAAAAAAAAATCATATGAGAAATTTAAAAATATTTAGGTTAGAATAGAAATAAAAAGATCAAAATGTCAAAATTTGTGTGACAAACCTAACTAAAGTTTTACTTAGGTATAAACCTTATAGCATTATACACTTGTATTAGAAAAAAAGAGAAAGGATTAAAATTAACGACCTAAGTTTTCATTTTAGGAAGCTGGAGTAGCAAAGAGAAATTTAACTCAAGGGAAGTAGAAGGAAAGAAATAATAAGAGCAGAAATCAGTTAAATTGCAAACAATAATCCAACTGTATTGCTTTCTGGTGGTCTAATTTAAAATTAATATATATATATTAAGAAAACCAGAGTAACAAATATCCAGTGTTCTTTAAACTGATTTTCTCAAGCAAGGTTTTTAAAAATACCTCCTGGAAGATACTTGATGGTTGACTTCTCTTATAAGAGCCTAGGACAAGAAGATAGTCTGTATCTCGTGCTAAACATGAAAATATGGGGCCTGTGGAAGAGCTAGTGTTTGCATGAGGCCAAGAACAGAGACCAGCAGACCCAGACCTGCAAGGATGCAAAAGCATAAAGTTCTGCAAGCAGTGGGGGAATTTCATGTGGTTAAGTGATTGGAAAAGTTGATGATCTATGCTTAGTTGTGTATACAATGAGGCATTTAAAATGCATTTTCTCAGGGACAATTTCTATGTAAGATAGGGAAGTTTTACTTTAAAAACACTCCATATTTCAAAAGAACTCTTGAGTGAAAGAATCAAGTGACAAAGGTTGTCACTGGGGATACAGAGCAACTGGAAATAATAATGATGTTTGGTCATCTAGAAAATCTTTTTCTTGTAAATAATCTGTAATATATGTGCTAATATCTCCCATCAAGGGGAAATAATCTCTCAGGTAGCAAAGTTACTGGGCATGTAAAAGAAAAGTAGTGTTGGCTCTTTTGTTTGCAGTTCTTATTCTGCTTCACCATTTCTGGACTGTTGCAAAGCATTTCTACAGCTAGTTCTCTTTCTTTTTAAAATAAAACCTCTTATCTCCTTAGTTTTTCTATAATTTTTGACCCCCTCTAAGTAGAGAATTGTTTAAAATGGTGTAATTAGAGTTGAAAGATTCTGGCAGGAGCCAGCATTGTGTGCAGAGGTGAAGACCTCCACTACAGGACTACGTGACCTTGTTTTCTAAAGGAAGTACCAAAGACAGGAAGAGGCTGGACAAGATTTCCCAGAATCCCTGCTCCTACCATAACGCCTGTGAACCAAGCTGGCAATACAATTATCTAGTCTTACTTCATAAAATCTAATTCCAGGAACAAACTGTAAACACCTTGTCCCTATATTTGTCGTAGAAATGAGAAAGATGGGTTACAATGTTCTATCCAAAATACACTGGATTCAGGTCATCTATATAGAATTTTCTTTTTTTAAGAAAAAGTTTGGTTTGAGAAATCAATATGATGGCCAGGTACCTTCCTTGGTTTTCAACATGTCTAGAAATGTTCCTTTCTTCACTGGGGCGGGAAAGGGCGGGGAGGGGGAAGACGTTCTAAGTGTACCAGAATACAGCATTCTTTCTTTCCTCCCAGACACATTTATAATTTCTGTGGTTGATCTTCTAATTTAAGTCCCAGAATATTCTGCCTTTGATTTTCAAGTCAATCACATTGACATGTGTGATTTACTGCCTTTGTAGTACTGTAATTTAACACAATTACATTCCTTGCATCTAGGAATATTTTAAGTGAAGTACTAATAAAGCCAATTGAATCTCCCCAGGCTGGTTATTAGGTTCTATGCTTTCTGCAATCTTACTTTTTTAAGGACTAATAGTGTTTTGTTCTCATCAAAATAGTTTAGGATGATCTTGAATACAGACTAAAATGCTAGAAAAAAGTATGAGAGTCTTTTAAATCACTTTTAGTATTATAAAATATCAGCATCATTTCTTTTTCTTTTTATAAAAACAACCTAGCAATTATGCTTACTTTAAAAAATACACATAGTTATTTTACAAAACCTTCCTGGGACCAGTATAATATTCTTATTCTTGAATCATTACTCTGACTTTCAGTAGCATCCTA
Organism: Ovis aries; assembly: GCF_016772045.2. Lineage (NCBI taxonomy): Eukaryota > Metazoa > Chordata > Mammalia > Artiodactyla > Bovidae > Ovis > Ovis aries. The sequence continues at coordinate 24,303,973 of NC_056076.1, read as the reverse complement.
TATTGATTTTAAGATCTCGCTTATGGCTTTTTAGGCATTTCATGGTTTAAATATTCTATACCTTTCAGATTGATTACTTCTATATTATCTGTCACTTTTTTTATTGTCAGAGCAGGGGCTGCTTTCTGCTCTGTTGTCACAAATGGATTCCCGTGAGGCTAACACTTTTCATGCATCTTGCCAACAGAAATTGCTACTTCTTGAAGTAAGTAATTCTGAGCCTCTTACAGCTTTATAAAACAGAGGTGCAACATTTTTACCACTGGATTTGAAATGCTTACTTATCTGAGGGTTTGTTCTTAGACTAAGGGAAATGATTCTGGGGAAGGCTTTGTAAACACTGGTTGTATCTGCTTCTTGACAATAGTGATGCTTTTATCTAACTCCCTTTCCTAAAAGTATGTCAAACAAGCAGGTACGTTTCATGGAACAGCTGCTTAATTGCTTTCTTATCACTGATCTCAAGACTTTTCTAATATTATTTGTATACACTTCCCAAAGTGGGTGACTATATTTCCATGATGCAGTCTCATTTGCAAAGGTTCTCAGTGATCATAATGGTGTGTTTTACTTCTTTCCTAAGAAAACTATGAAGATTATTGTAGCCCTAGAACTGCCTTCAATCCATAGTGGTACAAAATTGGTTGTTAATTGTGAATTTGATATTTTGTTCTTTAGTTCCATAAGACAATTGAAATTTAAATTTCAGGTATTCAAAAAATAACATTTTATTTTAAAAATTTGTTTGAAAGTAATTCTTTACTGGGGCTCCCCTAGTGGCTCCATGATAAAGAATCTGTCTGCCAATGCAGGAGACATGCAATCAATCCCTGGGTCCAGAAGATCCCCTGGAGGAGCGCACGGCAACCCTCTCCAGTATTCTTGCTTGGGAAATCCCATGGACAGAGGAGCCTGGCGGGCTATAGTCCATATGGTTGAAAAAGAGTTGGCTATGATATGTTCACCATGCAGTTACGAAAAACCACCTTTGTTGACGTCACCACTTATGTCAATAGCAAACTAAGTTTTGCAAAGCTTTCAAGCTCACAGTGGCATGTATAAGCTTTTCAAAACTTTAATTTTCATCTGAAAGCTCAAATTGTTTCATTGGCCACAAATACCGTGCCTTGTTCTCTTTGGAGTGGCAGCCTTGTTGTGTTCATTTTTAAGAAAAGGTATGTCAAGTAGTTGAGTCTGAATACCCACAGTTTGCCTGTCAATTTTTCTTTTAAACGAAAATGATGTTCCGTAAAAATGACCAGTTCATCTCACAACTCGAAAATCACACAGGTGTTTTTCCTAAAGAACCTACTTCAGTGTTCAGCAGAAGTGTTTTAAATGTATTTCACATTTGATCAGAGAGTATGAAAAAGGTACATACCCCAGTGTTGAGATTTAATACAATTAATATTTACTACATTGCCAAGAAAGAAAAAGTGAAGTGTTAAGTTGATCACTCATGTAGTGTTTGATTCTTTGCAACCCCAAGGACTATAACCTATCAGGCTCCTCTGTCCATGGAATACTCCAGAAAAGAATACTGGAGTGGGTTGCCAGTCCCTATTGCAGGGGATCTTCCTGATTCAGGGATCAAACTCAGGTTTCCTGCATTGCAGGCAGGTTCACCAAATAAACTCTTAATTAAAGTTGGCCATGCACGTGTCTGACAGTAAGGACTACAATGAGTATCAGTATTACTGTCTGCACCATTACCTTCATTCAAGCAAAACACCAGAAATTTTACCCACTTAGTCCAAAAGAAAATCTCTGAGTATTATTTGAAAATAGTTTCATTTTCACAGAACCTACCTCTCACCCTTCAGAAGTCTTGCAGACCACAATTTGATAACTGCTGTTCTAGACAATGAGAGACATCGAACATGTAGAGGAAATATTTGATCACAAGTTAAAAACACTTTTAAAAAATTGAAAAAAAATCCAGTATTTTCTGAATGTGTTTATGTAAGATCTAAGAAAACATAGTTATTAAAAATAAACATTCAGTTCAGTTCAGTTCAGTCACTCTGTCATGTCCAACTCTTTGCGACCCCATGAATCGCAGCACGCCAGGCCTCCCTGTCCATCATCAACTCCCAAAGTTTACCCAAACTCATGTCCATTGAGTCAGTGATGCCATCCAACAATCCCATCCTCTGTCATCCCCTTCTCCTCCTGCCCCTAATCCCTCCCAGCATCTGAGTCTTTTCCAATGAGTCAAATCTTCACATGAGGTGGCCAAAGTATTGGAGATTCAGCTTCAGCATCAGTCCTTCCAATGAACACCCAGGACTGATCTCCTTTAGGATGGACTGGTTGGATCTCCTTGCAGTCCAAGGGACTCTCAAGAGTCTTCTCCAACACCACAGTTCAAAAGCATCAATTCTTCAGTGCTCAGCTTTCTTTATAGTCCAACTCTCACATCCATACATGACCACTGGAAAAACCATAGCTTTGACTAGGCAGACCTTTGTTGGCAAAGTAATGTCTCTGCTTTTTAAAAACCCCAGAAACATGAAGCTCAAACAGTTAACCTAGTTTTAGAGATGGATTCCAGTATTATTGGGAACTGGATACTCATTAGTTTATAAAACTTTGAGTGGACAGGATTTATCTGGACCCAAAATACTTTGATGAATGCAGAAAATAAGCCCAGTTAAAAATTCTGCATGCAATTCAGTTATTCAAGTGTTTTAAGCTGTTTTTTTATCATATTTCTCAGCCTATCATGCAATTGTGGGTTTTGACAACTGTTTCCCTGTGAATTTAGACAGCACATGGTTATCTTATATTCTAATCGCAAACTGGCTACCTACATCTGGAAAGACAAGACAAAGGCCATTGTCATTGTCAAGACTTTTATTTAAATCACTGCATCTCAACAGTCAGACTGTTAGGTCTGCATAAAACTGTGGGGTGAGTTAAGAAAATTTTGCCAAGAGAATACACTCTGTTTAAGCTATTCAAGTTTCTTTTTCTATCAGGCATTAAAACCTAAGTAAAATGTGCATTCAGATCACACCTGTTTCAGTTTCTCGAAAGTGCAATTTCAGCTAATTTAAGAATTCATTCCTCTTAGGGACACATTTTACTGGGAGATTTAAGCTAGTGAGATCAGCCTGAGTAAATCATGCAGTTAACTGATTTTTGATAATAGAAAAATTTGGCTGGTTGGAAATGCTTATACACTGTGGAAATGCAGAATGCAGGTGGGTCACTAAAAAGAATTCTGCTTCTATAACCAGGAGGCAAGGGCCACAGTCTCATGTCACTAACTTCAAGTGTCATCCTCAACTACCTGTCCTTGGTCTATTACCCAAAAACAAGAATTAGGACGTTGACAGAAATAATAAATCCATGATTATACTGAAATATAATGCAGAGGGGTGGTTGAATTGAACCAGCTTTTATATTCTTCCCGTCAGAATCCAACCATTAGCTTAAAATTTGTATAAAAATGACATTTGTTGGAGAAGCTAGATAGCAGTGTGCTGTTTCCTGTCTACACATGTCAGATTTTAAGCTTCAGAACAGCTAAACAATGCTTTGTCCCCATAGAATGGGAATGCATAATGACAAGATCATTTTACTACCTGGAGGGAAAAATGCCAATGTTATCATTTTAATTCAATTGTTAAAGACTATCTAGTTTCCTTTGGGGGTCAGTTTAGGGAACACCGTCTCTATGCAGTATTGTGTATTCACCACTACCTTTAAATAACAGTCAAGACCATCCTCAGTCTCTGCAGCTGATCTCCACCTTCCACCAAAGGGAAAAAAAAAAAATCCTGCTATAAGATTCTCTAAGTTCAAAGATGTCCTGTTCATTGGGCAGGACATTTGCATTTGCTTCCTGAATTGGCTTCTTTGCTTTGTAGATGGTGAGGCATGCCATGAAGTGTTTTCTCAGGAAAGTGTCAGGCTTCAGAAACTCTCACAATTCATATAGGAAACATGATTTCATGGAGTTTGAGGGCTCCCTCAACCCATCATCACCTGTGCTCAACCCCTGTTTATAAAATATTAAAACTGGCTAATAAGAAAGTCTGGGAAATATACAAATATGAACAGTGTGTAAAGGCAATGATCTCCCCATGTCAGTAGGTGCCCAATATGCTACTGGAGATCAGTGGAGAAATAACTCCAGAAAGAATGAAGGGACGGAACCAAAGCAAAAACAACACCCAGTTGTGGATGTGACTGGCGATAGAAGCAAGGTCCGAAACTGTAAAGAGCAATATTGCATAGGAACCTGGAATGTTGGTCCATGAATCAAGGCAAATTGGAAGTGGTCAAATAGGAGATGGCAAGAGTGAACGTCAACATTCTAGGAATCAGTGAACTAAGATGGACTGGAATGGATGAATTTAACTCAGATGACCATTATATCTACTACTGTGGGCAGGAATCCCTTAGAAGAAATGGAGTAGCCATCATAGTCAACAAGAGTCTGAAATGCAGTACTTGGATGCAATCTCATAAACGACAGAATGATCTCTGTTCGTTTCCAAGGCAAACCATTCAATATCACAGTAATCCAAGTCTATGCCCCGACCAGTAATCCTGAAGAAGCTGAAGTTGAACGGTTCTATGAAGACCTATGAGACCTTTTAGAACTAACACCCAAAAAAGATGTCTTTTTATAGGGGACTGGAATGCAAAGTAGGAAGTCAAGAAACACCTGGGGTAACTGGAAAACTTGGCCTTGGAGTACAGAATGAAGCAGGGCAAAGGCTAATAGAGTTTTGCCAAGAGAATGCACTTGTCATAGCAAACACCCTCTTCCAACAACACAAGAGAAAACTCTACACATGGACATCATCAGATGGTCAACACCAAAATCAGACTGATTATATTCTTTTCAGCCAAAGATGGAGAAGTTCTATACAGTCAGCAAAAACATGACCAGGAGCTGACTGTGGCTCAGATCATGAACTCCTTATTGCCAAATCCAGACTTAAATTGAAGAAAGTGGGGGAAACCACTAGACCATTCAGATATGACCTAAATAAAATCCCTTATGATTATACAGTGGAAGTGAGAAATAGATTTAAGGGACTAGATCTGATAGAGTGCCTGATGAACTATGGACGGAGGTTCATGACATTGTACAGGAGGCAGGGATCAAGACCATCTCCAAGAAAGAGAAACGCAAAAAAGCAAAATGGTTGTCTGAGGAGGGCTTACAAATAGCTGCAAAAGAAGAGAAGCGAAAACCAAAGGAGTAAAGGAAAGATATGCCCATTTGAATGCAGAGTTCCAAAGAATAGCAAAGAGAGATAAGAAAGCCTTCCTCAGCCATTGAAAAGAATACATTTGAATCAGTTCTAATGAGGTGGATGAAACTAGAGCTGATTATACAGAGTGAAGTAAGCCAGAAAGACAAACACCAATACAGTATACTAATGTATATATATGGAATTTAGAAAGATGGTAATGATAACCCTGTATGCAAGACAGCGAAAGAAACACAGATGTATAGAACAGTCTTTTGGACTCTGTGGGAGAGGGAGAGGGTGGATTATTTGAGAGAATGGCATTGAAACATGTATAATATCATATATGAAACAAATCGCCAGTCCAGGTTCGATGCATGATACTGGATGCTTGGGGCTGGTGCACTGGGACGACCCAGAGGGATGGTATGGGGAGGGATATGGAAGGGGGGTTCAGGATGGGGAACATGTGTATACCTGTGGCAGACAGGTTGATGTATGGCAAAACCAATACAATATTGTAAAGTAATTAACCTCTAATTAAAATAAATAAATTTATATTAAAAAAGAAAGTCTTCCTCAGTGATCAATGTAAAGAAATAGAGGAAAACAATAGAATGGGAAAGACTAGAGATCTCTTCCAGAAAATTAGAGATACCAAGGGAACATTTCATGCAACGATGGGATCAATAAAGGACAGAAATGATAGAGACCTGACAGAAGCAGAAGATATTAAGAAGAGGTGGCAAGAATACACAGAACTGTACAAAAAAAGATCTTCATGACCCAGATATCACCATGGTGTGATCACTCACCTAGAGCCAGACATTCTGAAATGTGAAGTCAAGTGGGCCTTAGGAAGCATCACTACAAACAAAGCTAGTGGAGGTGATGGAATTCCAGTTGAGATATTTCATATCAGAAAAGATGATGCTGTGAGAGTGCTGCACTCAATATGCCAGCAAATTGGGAAAACTCAGCAGTGGCCACAGGACTGGAAAAGATCAGCTTTCATTTCAATCCCAAAGAAAGGCAATGCAAAAGAATGCTCAAACTACCACTCATCTCACACGCTAGTAAAGTAATGCTCAAAATTCTCCAAGCCAGGCTTCAGCAATATGTGAACCTTGAACTTCCAGTTGTTCAAGCTGGTTTTAGAAAAGGCAGAGGACCAGAGATCAAATTGCCAACATCCACTGGATCATGGAAAAGCAAGAGAGTTCCAGGGAAACATCTATTTCTGCTTTATTGACTATGCCAAAGCCTTTGACTGTGTGGATCACAATAAACTGTGGAAAATTTTGAAAGAGATGGGAATACAGACCACCTGACCTGCCTCTTGAGAAACCTCTATGCAGGTCAGGAAGCAATAGTTAGAACCGGACATGGAACAACAGGCTAGTTCCAAATAGGAAAAGGAGTACGTCAAGGTTGTATATTGTCACCCTGCTTATTTAACTTCTATGCAGAGTACATCATGAGAAACGCTGGGCTGGAAGAAGCACAAGCTGGAATCAAGATTGCTGGGAGAAATATCAATAACCTCAGATATGCAGATGACACCACCCTTATGGCAGAAAGTGAAGAAGAACTAAAGAGCCTCTTGATGAAAGTGAAAGAGGAGAGTGAAAAAGTTGGCTTAAAGCTCAACAATCAGAAAACTAGGATCATGGCATCTGGTCCCATCATTTCATGGCAAATAGATGGGGAAACAGTGGAAACAGTGGCTGACTTTATTTTTTGAGGCTCCAAAATCACTGCAGATGGTGATTGTAGCCATGAAATTAAAAGACACTTACTTCTTAGAAGGAAAGTTATGACCAATCTAGACAGTATATTAAAAAGCAGAGACATTACTTTGCCGACTAAGGTCTGTTTAGTCAAGGCTATGGCTTTTCCAGTAGTCATGTATGGATGTGAGAGTTGGACTGTGAAGAAAGCTGAGCGCCGAAGAATTGATGCTTTTGAGCTGTGGTGTTGGAGAAGACTCTTGAAAGTCCCTTGGATTGCAAGGAGATCCAACCAGTCCATTCTAAAGGAGATCAGTCCTGGGTGTTCATTGGAAGGATTGATGTTGAAGCTGAATTTCCAATACTTTGGCCACTTGATGTGAAGAGCTGACTCACTGGAAAAGACCCTGATGCTGGGAGGGATTGCGGGCAGGAGTAGAAGGGGACAACAGAGGATGGGATGGTTGGATGGCATCACTGACTCAATGGACATGAGTTTGGGTAAACGTTGGGAACTGGTGATGGACAGGAAGGCCTGGTGGTCTGTGGTTCATGGAGTCACAAAGAGGCAGACACAACTGAGCTACTGAACTGAACTGAACTGAACGTTTCTTGCTCTGATTCTAGAGGAAAATGGCTCTTTTAGGGTTCTTTTTAGTTTCATAGTTTTAAGTTGAAATAATGGCTCTTGAAAGTGCAATTTGCAATTGATAAGCATAGCTTTTGAAATATTTGGATCTTATGTATACAACATAAAAACAATGATATCCGCTATGGAAGAAATTCTAGCATTCTATACAGATGGTGCAAAACATTTAACAGAATAAGCACTGTGATAAATAACTAGGTGCTAAAATCACAAGTTGAATTTTAATCTGTATAAATATAGAATGATAGAAATAGATAAAATATTTAATGTTACAGAATTGATACATATGCATACTATGTTTAGTATGGCTCAAGTTGTTCTATCTTGGAAATAGATCTGTGTCTTAGATGAGAATCAATTAAATGAATATTTTCAGTGTATTTATAAAGTATTGCATTACTCTGACCATTCTTACTATAACTTCATTTGTTTTGTAGGCATTCAGTCACTAAGTCGTTCTGACTCTTTGTGATCCCATGGACTGCAGCACACCAGGCTTCCTTGTCCTTCACTATCTACCTGAGTTGCTCAAACTCATGTCCATTGAGTTGGTGATGCCATCTAACCACCTCAGCCTCTGCTGGCCCCTTCTCCTGCTCTCAACCTTTCCCAGCATCAGGGTCTTTTTCAATGAGTCAGTTCTTCGCATCATGTGGCCAAAGTCCTGCAGCTTATCTTTAGCATCAGTCCTTCCAAGGAATATTCAGGGTTGATTTCCTTTTGGATTGACTAGTTGATCTCCTTGCTGTCAAATGAACTCTCCAGAGTCTTTATCTTATCATAGCATATTATTTTCTAGAACAAAATACTGTTTCTCTTTTATATTATGGTTTGTCTGTGAATTGCTTAACTATACTGGACTGTAAGTGAACAGAGGCAGGTTCCCTTTTCACTCATATCTTTATTACAGTATTTTGCATGGAATACAATTTCCTTCCTCTTCTTCTTTCTCTCTTTCCTACTCCATCCTCAGAGAGGATTCCCATCTATTTACAAGTACAAACACCACAGAAAAAGAAATATACTAAAACTAGCTCAGGAAAAAAAAAAAAACAAAATACAAAAAACACCCACCAAGGAATAAGCAAGTGTGAGGCATAAAACAGTACCCATATACTTCCTGTAAGCAAGTCACAAATATAAGTCTAAGCTTTCCAGCAGACACTATTAAAAGGGAAACCTGGTCAGTCCAATGCCCTGAAGATCAAAAACAGTCTGCAGGATAAATACTATTCACTGGTCCCAGTACTTACACCTGACAGAAATTTCTGTTCTTAAAGTAGATATTGTGAATTTAATGGACAACATCCCTTTTGCAGTGAACACAACAATGAGGTTCATCAGAACCATTTCTTACAGTGACCCTCAAGGTAGTAATTCTATGAAGAAGAGATAATACTTGGTCGTGAACAGCTCTCTGTTCATCTAATTCAAAAAGAGTTTATAGTAGCTAAAAACAGTGGATAAACTGAATAGCAATTGTGGCTGAAGACAGTTTTCAGTCAAGGTTTGGCTGCTATAGAGAGTTTCTGTTTCTGACAATGTCTGCAGTTGCTTGCTGTTAATTATAGAAGCACCACATACACAGCACCTGACTGTGCTGGACTTATGGTTGACAAGCTCAGGGGAAAAGGCTGAGGGAATGACCTGTCTTTGCAAAGAGTGAAACTGAGGACTCAGGGCTTCCTTAGGGTCTGTGTCTCTTGTGCCTAGGATAATGGCTGGCAATGAATTGAATCTGTTATACTATCAAGTTTATTTGTGATTTTCAAACTACCTCAAGTTACCCATGCAATGATCTGCTCTTAAAGCAACAGAGTATGGTTATTATTATTATTTTTAATTTAAATACATTTATTTTAGTTGGAGGCTACTTTACAATATTGTATTGGTTCTGCCACACATCAACATGAATCCGCCACAGGCGTACACGTGTTCCCCATCCTGAATCCCCCTCCCACGTCCCTCCCCGTACCATCCTTCTGGGTCATCCCAGTGCACCAGCCACAGGGATCCTGTATCGGACCTGAACTGGTGATTTATTTCTTATATGATATTATACATGTTTCAATGCCATTCTCCCAAATCATCCCACCCTCTCCCTCTCCCACAGAGTCCGAAAGACTATTCTATACATCTATGTCTCTTTTGCTGTCTCACATACAGGGTTATCATTACCATCTTTCTAAATTCCATATATATGTTAGTATACTATATTGGTGTTTTTCTTTCTGGCTTACTTCATTCTGTTTAATAGGCTCCAGTTTCATCCACCTCATTAGAACTGATTCAAATGCATTCTTTTTAATGGCTGAGTAATACTCCATCATGTATATGTACCAAAGCTTTCTTATCCATTCATCTGCTGATGGACATCTAGGTTGCTTCCATGTCCTGGCTATTATAAACAGTGCTGCGATGAACATTGGGGTACACGTGTCTCTTTCAATTCTAGTTTCCTTAGTGTGTATGCCCAGCAATGGGATTGCTAGGTCATAAGGCAGTTCTATTTCCAGTTTTTTAAGGAATCTCCACACTGTTCTCCATAGCAGCTGTACTAGTTTGCATTCACACCAGCAGTGTAAGAGGGTTCCCTTTTCTCCACACCCTCTCCAGCATTTATTGCTTGTAGACTTTTGGATCGCTGCCATTCTGACTGGTGTGAAATGGTACCTCATTGTGGTTTTGATCTGCATTTCTCTGATAATGAGTGATGTTGAGCATCTTTTCATGTGTTTGTTAGCATGGTTCTTTAATATAACTGGTATTTTTCTCTGGATGCCTCTCCTTGACCTCTGAGCTGTTTACATTTATTTAGATTAGCTAACAAACATTTTTTTGCCCCTGGAAAATTCATGATGACTCAGTTTTGATTCAAACTGTGTAAAATATATCTTATATATTTATATTATATATAGTTGTGTGCTTCAATAGTGTCCAAGTCTTTGCCACCCTATGAACTATAGTCTGCCAGGCTCTTCTGTCCATAGGATTCTCTAGGCAAGAATACTGGAGTGGGTTACCATTTCCTCCTCCAGGGTATATACAGTTGACTGTATATAAGTGTATAAATACAAATGAATTAATATGCAAATCAAATGTATTTAAATGTGGTTTGAGTAAAAACTGAATAATGATGGGAATTTCCTGGTGGTTCAGAGATTAAGAGTCCACCTGCCAATCAAGGGGACACATGTTCAGCCCCTGGTCTGGGAAGATTCCTCATACCACAGAACAACTAAGCCCCTTGCCACAACTACTGAGACTGCACTCTAGAACCCATGTTCTGCAACCAGGAGAAGCCACCACAATGAGATGCATACTCACCACAAGGCCCTCCCCTCACCACAACTAGAGGAAGTCCACACAGCAACAAAGACCCATTGCAGCCAAAAATAAATACATAAAATTTTTTTAAAATAAACAATATACTTATTCTAAAAAACTTTCACAAAGGAATAATCATGATTAATTACATGTTTACATACAATATGCATTCATAATTACACATATATTTTTTTAATACACAGGCATACTACTTGGTTAGATGGCACTGTCGACTCAATGGTCTTTGAATTTGAGCAAACTCCAGGAGATAGTGAAGGACAGAGGAGCCTGGCATTTTGCAGTCCATGGGGTCACAGAGAGTTGGACAGGACTAAGCAACTGAAGATCAACAGACACTATTTCCTAAGCATTGAAACCTTGTTGGGGGTATTCTTCCTTGCACAAATCTCATGGCCTTTCTTTACTAAGAGAATGCATATAAACCTGGCACCTTTAAGTGATCTTTTACTTTATTATCCTGTTAACTGCCTTTTGTTTATGTTTTTATCTTCTAGAAAATCTACGGTTTCTTGAGGAGAGAGGCCAAAGTTACTTCTATCTTGAAATCTATGTAATGGAACACATTTTGCTTCTTCATGTATATCTTTGACTTTTCCAAATTACTGACGTTTCTATTTGTTTTCATGAAGAATGCACACCTCCTTTCTCTCATTCATTGTCATCTTCCTATTTTTTGCTGAAGACTTTAGAAGCTGATTAATCATCTGCCCTACAACTCTAATATCGGAATTATCTTCTATGACTTCAACATCCATGGAGTATGTCCATCCAAAATTGTCCCTTAGACTCTTGAAAGTTCCAGAAAGTTCATGTCCATTGCTATTTTTATCATCCAAACTCTTTGGCACACCTAAAGTCTTGTCACCCAAAAATATCCCACTTCTGAAACTTTCAGTTGCATCTTTGCTTCAACTTTTTCAGCTCCAACCCTCTACATAAACTTCTGGATTCACCCAACAATATTTTCATTTTTATTTAAGAATCACTCTGACCCATTTGAAAATATATCTGCTTCCCCAGACGTATCTCTTCCTCCTTCCTAGAAAACAGCCCTTCCACCCAAGGCTTGTGCCACACTTAGGGCTGTGTTCCAATTCCCATTCCACATCCTTGGGGATTTGGCTTTGGGAGTAATCACTTTTGCTCTAGTGAACAGTGTTAACATTTTTTCCTCTATTAGATAGCTCTTCTCAGGAAATTAACATGTTCAAAAGCCCCCATAAAATAAAATAAAATAAATAAATACTTTATTTTATTTGGTTTGCCTAGTAACTAATTTATCACTTTCTGATAAACTCTGTGCATTTAAAAGAATAATCTATACTGAATCTTTCTACTTTCTAACTTTCTACTTACTCTTCAGCCCCTGAAATATGGCTTCTGCCTGCTCTATTCCACTGAATTTGTTAAAGTACCTATGTTCTATTAATTATCTCTAGCTTCTTGTACTGTTATGCAATATTTGATGTGTTTGACTGCCTCTTTTCTGTTGAAATAATTTGTTGATGCTTTTTACTTTGATATTGATTCTTCAGTTCAGTTAGGTTCAGTCGCTCAGTCATGTCCAACTCTGCAACCCCATGAATCACAGCACGCCAGGCCTCCCTGTCCATCACAAACTCCAAGAGTTCACTCAGAATCACATCTGTCGAGTCAGTGATGCCATCCAGCCATCTCATCCTCTGTCGTCCCCTTCTCCTCCTGCCCTCAATCCCTCCCAGCATCAAAGTCTTTTCCAGTGAGTCAACTCTTCACATGAGGTGGCCAAAGTACTGGAGTTTTAGCTTTAGCATCATTCCTTCCAAAGAAATCCCAGGGCTGACCTCCTTCAGAATGGACTGGTTGGATCTCCTTGCAGTCCAAAGGACTCTCAAGAGTCTTCTCCAACACCACAGTTCAAAAGCATCAATTCTTCGGCGCACAGCCTTATTGATTCTTAGCTTTTCTCTTATCTCTTTGATCATGACTCTTCATAAGAGTCTCAAAATATTCATGTTCATGAAATTCTCACATTCACATGAAATATTACCATTCCCATTTTTCCAGTAGTCATGTACAGATGTGAGAGTTGGACCATAACGAACACTGAGCATTGAAGAACTGATGCTTTCAAACTGCAGTGCTGGAGAAGACTCTTGGGGGTCCCTTGGACAGCAAGGAGATCAAACTAGCCAATTCTGAAGGAAATCAACCTTGAATATTCACTGGAAGGACTGATGCTGAAGGTGATGCTCTAATACTTTGGCCATCTGATCTAAAGAGCACTCACTGAAAGAGACCCTGGTGCTGGGAAAGACTGAAGGAAGAAAAGGGGCAACAGAGGATGAGATGGTTGGATGGCATCACTGACTCAATGGACATGAGTTTGAGCAAACTCTGGGAGATAGCGAAAGACAGAGAAGCCTGGGGGTCTGTAGTTCATAGGGTTGCAAAGAGTCAGACAAGACTTAAGAGTCACAACTTAGTAACTGAACAACAATAACAGCAAATTACTCCATATCCTTAACCTCCTGCTATTAACTCTCACTGCATTTTCCCATTTGCAGATGCTTCCCAAAACTCCAGAATAATTCTTGCTACTAGAATTCAGAGATGTATATCAAAATCTCTTTCTCCATTTGGATGGCATAGGCAACCCAAGCTCAATATTTTCAAAACAGAACCATGATCATGTTTTCCCCATACTCGCTTTTCCTTAGTCTTTGCTCTCTGTAAACTGCTGCTTACCCAGTTTCTCAAGCCAGAAACCTGAGATTTATTCTCAACTCCTCTTTCCCATTGGTTCCTACATTCAATTAGTGACCAAGGTTTCACTATGCCCCATTAGTTTTTCCTTGAAAATTCCTCCTCTTATTCATGCCTGTTTTCAGTTCTTCCCTTGAAACAATCTTTATTACTTCAAGATTCGATGTGGGCTTCCCAGGTGGCACTAGTGGTAAAAAACCCACTTGCCAGTGCAGGAGACTTAAGGGACCAGGGTTCGATCCCTGGGTAGAGAAGATCCCATGGAGAAGGGTATGGCAACCTACTCCAGTATCCTTGCTTGGAGAATCCCATGGACAGAGGAGCAGGCTATAGTCCATGGGGTCACAAAGAGTCGGACACCACTGAAGCGACTTAGCATGCAGTTTAAGAATCTCCTTCCTGGTACTTCTGCTTCTAATCTTGTTCCTGCCGCAAATCAATCTTTACACTGCTGCTGAAGTTACCCTGTTTATAAAGGGTCAAAACAACTGTATCCATGAGCACCTTAAAACCTTTCACTGGCTTCCCTTTTAGTATAGCGTTCAAACATAGACTTCCCTGGTGACTCAGACAGTAAAGTGTCTGCCTACAATGCAGGAGACCCAGTTCGATCCCTGGGTCGGGAAGATCCTCTGGAGAAGGAAATGGCAACCCACTCCAGCATTCTTGCCTGGAAAATCCCATGGATGTAGGAGCCTGGTGGGCTACAGTCCATGGGGTCACAAAGGGTCGGATACGACTGGGCGACTTCACTTTCAGGGTGCCATTTACATCTCAGCCATCCCCACTGCCACTCTTGCCAACCTGATCTATTTAGAAATACATCATGTTTTCAATAGTGCTTTTTTTTTTCTTGCCAAAAAATACCATCCAACTTTCTATCATGCATTGTTTCTATATAAGTAGCTTCTACCTATTCTTTGAAATATAGATGAAAATTGAGCTCAAAGTCAGCTTCATGAGGAAACCCTCCATGGGCTCTATTTTGATAGAGATGCCCCTTCTTCTTCTTGAACTATTCAATTCTCTCCTCATTTATCACCTTGCATGTGTTGGTTTTCCTCATTCCACTTTTCTCTTTCAGTCTATATTTCAAGGCAGAGGCACAGTGGTAACAATTTTACATCCACGTTTCAGCACAATGTCTGGCACATGTTAGTCACTCAAGGGATGTTTAATGAATATATTATTTGATGAAGAACTAAAGCATTCAATAAAAATATTGTTTTTAGAGATACAGAGCACCATGAAAAATGATCTTCTGCTAAGTGAAAAAAAATGTATTAAATGTTAAGTATACAATCATTACAGCTTTCTAAAATACAGATGTAGCAGCAAAAGAACATAAAGATTCATTCATAGGTTAGTGGTTAGTGAGTTCATTGATGACTTCTTTTTTCGGAGTAATTTCAGTAAACACTTTTATTGTGTGCTAAGTTGCTTCAATCATGTTCAACTCCTTGAGATCCTGTGCATTGTAGCCCACCTAGCTTCTCTGTCCACGGGATTTTCCAGGCTTAATTCATATAACAACAAACTATGGTTTGTATTCTAGTTGGCATTATCTGCTTGATAAATTTCACTTGTATATCATTCCTCTTTGTCTTCTGTTTTCTGTCATAATACAAAGGAAATATACCCAAGTATGGATTTATAAAGTAAAAAAAAAAAGCCTCTTTTTCCCCCAAAAAAGTTTTCAACACAGAGGTATAGAGCAATGTTTACCAATCAAATTGTTTATGCAAATAACTGCATCTAGATTGGCTTATAACTAAGTGCAGTGGAAACGATCATTCACCTCTGATGAGCCAAGCAGATAGCATATGCAAATCTCAGAGCTGCATAATAGCTTTTTCTGGACCTCTAACTTCAGTTTCCTTTCAGAATATTAGTTTTAACACCACTAGTCTACAAACTTCATGGACGTTAACTGGTCAGATTTTGTTTTGTTGGGCTTTTAGTTTTTGGTTAGTTTTTCTGGCAGAGAGTTTTTCAGGATATAAATGATCACAAACATATTACACATAAATACTTGCTTTTTTATAAGAGCATATATGAAACTTATAGACATTTGCTTACAGACTATTCAAATTAAACTAGGCAATTTTTTCGTTTTAGACTATATATGAAATGATCTTTATAGTAAACATTTAAGAATATGAATTCAAAATAAATTTATATTAAAATTTCACTGAATCCATCATTTATTTTACATTAAAACATCTTTTCCTATTGAGTTTTGAAAATTAGTGTTATCTTTTGTGTAGTAATTTATTTTGTTGATTTGTTATTAGCAGTTTAGATACAAAAACTGTATTCCATATCCACATAGGTACTTAATTTTCCTATTCATATGTACAAGGCCCTTCTTTATTTCCCTTTATCCTTAAAGAAAAGAAAGAAAATCTTATACTAATATTTTCTAGTAACTAGATTATGATTATCAGTGATTTTTCACTAATATTATATATGTCATTTTTATACATTTAATTAGACCCAGCATAATGCACCATGACTCAAACAGTATGCTAATAGTAAAATACAAGCCACTGAGAGTCGTACTAAGTTTCTCAAAGACAGTTTGGAAGAAAGAAAATTTAAAATTAGAAATTACATCTTTTTTTGCCTATTGTACTGTTAGAATTTTTAAAGCATTCTTGTCATTATCCAGTATCATGCACTTCAATATCAAACGTGTCATACAATGTGACCTACTTCAAAACTTCCTTATATATCAATTACCTGAGTTAAATTAATAAAACCCTTTAGTATATGTGCAATCACAACAGTCAGGATATGCAATTCAGGTACAATTTACAATAACACATTAGTTAATTTTCAAATTTCCCTTAACTATGTGAAACAACGAATAAAAACTTTAACATACTGCTTAAATTGTGAGAGCATATTGGGGTAATTTCCCTCTACTGTTGGCCAAAGCCTCTTGTCTACAACAATAGCTTGCTATCAAATTTAAGACCCTTATTCTGGGAGGTTAATGTGAGGTAGGAACTCCATTCTGTGTTATTTTGGCTTAAGGGCATAATGTCACAATTTGGTGCATCCTCTAATGACTTTTTTTTTTTTTTTTCTAAAGGCAGCTTACAGCTTAGACCTAGTTCAGCGAATTTCCTTGTAAGGTCCTTGGAAGACTGGAGGAAAAAAAGTACAATTGATTGCGTGGCCAAATTTCTGTTCATGCCTGCTTACTGATTTTTGTTCATTTCACAAATAAACAAGGCATGAATACATCAACTCACAAACCATAAACAATAAAGAACTTCATCCTGTAAGTTTGCTACGGCCAGCAGTTTGTGGCTGAATCTGCTATTTGTCATAAGATAAATGATAAAGTGATTGCCATTTGTCACTGAATACACAAGAGGAGTGCTCAGCTGTGAACCACTCAAATGCAGACAACAATAAATATTGCCATTCTTATTACTAACTTCCTTTAAAAGGGCCCCTTAACACTATGAAAATAAAAGTATGTTAGTGCTTGGGGTAAAATTTCTTATTCTTTTAACCTAAGGAGAAAAATCACTGATAAGCACTAAGCATCTGAATACTCCCAGTTAAAAACCTTGTATTTACTGCAACATGGAAAGCATGTAAACACAGGCCATCTTTTATAAAGAAAGGTGTTTTATAAAGTTGAGCGCTGAATTTAATTTATATGTATTGTTCCCATTTTTGTACTGTTCAGTGATTTTTAATACAAACTTTTTTATGTTTCTGAGAGTCACTGGTGCTCGACGGCTTTCAACTATATTAATAGAGGTTATAACAGCGCCCATACATTAATGTAGTCTGTGTTTTATCTAAACTCTGATTGAATTTAGGGAGTGCCTAAATTCTGTGTGCTATACTTGCTGCCAACTACATGAACTTTATTAATTTCTTTGAAAAGCTGTCCAACAACAAAACAGGAAAATATAAAATGCAAATGACATCAGGATAAAGAAGGGACTGCTCATGAAATTCCTAAGCTATAATATTCTTTAGTGGCAAATACCACATCAGCTAAGAAGGCAGTATTATAATTGCAGCATCTTATACTACAATAGAAATGTTCAAAATTTGAAGCTTATCTACAAGAGAAACATAAGAAGCCACAGAATTTGGGGGGTTTGTGTCACTGTGACTTGCAAGAAAAACAGCAAAAATGCAAAACAGCTGACACATATTGCTTGACATTTAAAAAAAATGTTTATAACTCTCAGTTTTTATCATGGAATATATCACTTTTCACAAGAGAACTCAGATTAAATAACACATAACCTGAAATATCTTTACACCATTAGACACAGTTCCTTCAAGATTAAGGTTGAAATATGCTGGTGGAAAAATGTAAGGAAGTATGCACTTTATGGTATCTTTAAATCCAAGCTGAATAACAAGTAGAAAAATAAGATTTAGTGGTAGATACTTCCAGAAGCCAATCTATTAAATTCAAGCTATTGTAATATTTGTAAAGTACTAAGTAAAATTAAATTTTGAGAAATTAAATGACAAATTTGTCTTTTTAACCATAGTCCTATAACAAATTTCAGAATCTTTCTTATAAATATATTTGAAGTGATACTTTGAAAATATCACTCTTTATACCTTGTGCTGAAGCACCCTAGGAATCTTTCAAATCTTTGAAGCTGGGATTTGAGATTTCCTGACATAAGCTAATACATTTTTCATCAAGTGTTAATGGATGAAAATGACTAGTTGGATCACAAGAATCTATGCGAAAGGCCTCCCCCATCAGTGTCAACACTACACATCAAATTAATCTTATGAATATTTGTTTCAATAGTTACTGCTCTATTATATATTGCCATGGTGTACAGAAAGAATACAATTCTAAAATAATTTAATAGTTAATTTCTGTATATTAAAATGTAAAATTATTAACATCACTGTAGATACATATATGAATTGTAAATATATCCTAATGCATGTTCAAATAGTATATTTGCAATGTGAACATTTGATTTAATGATCAATTCTCAAACAGGAGGAGCTAATGCTATTGTTTTTAAAACTCAAATACAAGCCATATTATTTCCAGTTTTCATTATCTCACACAGACACTTGTTTCTCATGCTTTTTCTCTCTAAAGAATTCATTTCTCTGTTTACTTCAGCATTATCTACCAGTTGCTTTATTTTCTCTATCTTGATAAATCTATTTTTTAATGGATTAGGTTATTTCACTGATATATGCATTTTATTGCCTCTACAACATTCAAAATATTGTTTCAGGGGCATTTTTTTCCTGGTATACAAACAGAAACAGCAAATGGAAAGGCTGACTTTTAAGCTTTTGACAGGAGTCTTGTATAAGTGGAAGACTTTTAATTCTCAAATTGTTTCACTTCAATAACTCTTTTAAAGTTGTTGCGCCAAGATGCCTGGCGGATTAAGCTCCATTGCCTTTTCTTGTTTTGAACTAATGTATTCTTGATCACCGTTTAATGAAACTATATACCACATGGAGATTTCACATTAGATAAGCCATGTGAAACCCTCATCAGACAAGTAGCTCTGGCTGGTGGTAATCCTTCAGATGAAAATTTCAGACTAGCAGGTTTTCCAATTTAAATGAGCCCCTTTAACTATAAAAAATTGGCACGGTATGATTGCTAAAAATTATTTTTAAATTTTTATGTTGCCAAAGTGCCCTGGTGGCTGTGAAAAACAGAAATACTGCCGTAAATACAGAAAACATTAACTGGTCACTGAGGGGATCCAATTTACAACCCATAGAGACAACTCACACAGCTCACTGACACTGGCACTGGTGGGCTTGCGATAGGGCACTGGGCTCTGTTCCCCCCACACAGGAGCGAAGCTCATCTTAAATATGCAATTAAATAGATTTATTCTACAAGTTTCTCTAGTCAGTGGTTATTACTCACTTGTACTTCATTGCACTCTGATCTATAGAATTTTCATGATGTGTTCAGGTAGCCTTTAGGAAGCAACAGAACTTGTTACAAATTTTCAATGAAAAAATCACTTTGGGGGGATTAACATCTGCTATTTAATTTTTTATTAAAGTGATCCCATTTATGTTAAAATACATATCTGCCCTCTGTTTTCTACTCCAACCTAGAACCTGTGCCTGTTGATATTTCTATGGCTTGAATTATAACTATTAGATGTAAGTTATTCTCAGCTTAAGTCTCATTTGCAGGTTTCGATTTGTTTTCACTATATACGATAATTTTTTTTCCCATCTGTCACAAATGTCAATGACTTGTGCACAAGCATGGAATACGTCAAGAATTATTCTCTTTTGTTCACAGAAGATAATAGTAGATATCAGTTTGAAGAGTACTGTTAATATATTTACTTTGGAACACCACTATCATTTAACTATGAAATATAGTAAAATGTTGTACATAGGCAAAAAAAAAAAAAAAAAGGGGGGAAAGTGTTACTCAAAACATAAACAAAGATAACTACTTAGAAGGAACCAAAAGCTATGACTATTTCAAATATGAAGCATACATGCAAGCAACGAAGATAGAACAAGAGAATGGACAAGAAGTCAGTTAAATATACATGGATTACTTCCATTAGTATTATTACATTAATCAGGAAGTGACGAACCTGGTAAGTTTAAAAAAGAAAGATGCTGTAGCCAATGGAGTCCAATTGTGTCTTTCTCCAACACTAGTCTATGATTTTTTTTGAGGGGGAGCATTTCACAGACCCAGGATCATATAGGATTCTGTCTTATGAATCAATGGCCTCAATTAGATTTCCAATAGAGATGAACTAGATACAGTCAGAGTATATTCTGTAATATTGAATTACTTTCTAGTTTACTAAACAAATGATGAAAACTATGCCCAGTTATCAGCATCAAGTATTACAAATTAAAAAGTATATATTCTTTCAAGGAACAGAGTGGCCATCATTCAGGTTTACTTAACCTGCTCACAGTTACTTAATGAAATCAGGTCACTGTGGTATTACTGCCTCTTGTAACAAGTTGCACTCAAGTGAGACAGAAGAGAAAGGTTGATTTGCATTTACACCAGACCCCAAAGATCCAAACAGAGAGTTGGACACAGTCTGTATTCCCTTAAGTCAGAAAACAGCAACCTTGGAAAAATACCCACCAGATCTCTGGGGCTAAGCTTGCAGGACTTGTGACTCACTAACCCCCTCCTTGCCAGAAAGGTGCATAGCAGTTGGAAGCAGTCACTCAAGAGGGGCTGAGAGTGATGGGTTCACCCTCCGTCACAGTTACTGCAGGGAAGGGGAAAGTGGGAAATACAAAAGGAAATTTGCAAGGATGAAGGAGCAGAGAAAACCCCAAACTCTCCCAGAGTAAACAGTGTGACAGGAAAAGTCTTGCTTAAAAGAACAAATAAGTGAAGAACCTTTCATGACAAATGAGGAAATGCAGAAAAGAGATAAAGGTGAAAGGAATAAGAGTACACTGTGAGTACAATTCAGGCAGTCTTTCAATCTCTGCAAACATGAAAAAACAAAAGCATTCCCAAATATTATACTTTCTACTATCTGGTTTATATTGGCTGCAGTATTAAACCACAGACTGTGGGGAAATAAATCTCCTCTTCTAGAAATTAAAAAAATTTTTTTTTTTGAAAATAATCTTAAAACCAAAAGTCGAAAGGTGTTACAAAGGAGGACGACAGTAAACAAATGCAGAGAATACACATTATAAATTTTTCCAACAAAGAAAAATTTAGATACATTTAGTACAAGGAGAAATTCTAAACTGGTAATCACTTAATTTAGTAAAGCTTAAATACCCTCAACATGAAGACAGAGAAGTTAGAGGGCTCTATATTGTAAATTTTAAGGAAGATCTTACACAGAAATTATCTTTAAAAAACCTATGGGTCAGTAGTTCCCAACTTTATTTTCCTGCCCTGATGATTCACCCAAATGATTATCACTACACAGAGAAAGTAAGTTTAGTCTTAAATAATAAAACCACTAGCCAACAACAAAAATAATAACAATAACAACAACAAAATCTGGGTTTATAGTGTTCATCTTTGACCTTTCACAATGACGCCATCATTCATCTACTCAGTCAGGCCTCTAGTAAGAATTTATTGATTGCCTAATAAGTGCCAAGTTCCACACTAAGTTCAAGTTAAATACATCTGTTGCAGTTGATAAGGCCTGTTTCCAAATGCTTGGTACGCTTACATTTATACATGCACAACAAAACTTGGTTTGCCATTCATGATGTTTAGAATCACATATCAATGTATCTTTCTAATAGGAAATGCTTTTCATTTTCAATCTAAAAAGTTGCCTTAGACAAAGTGAAAAAGTAGATAAATATTTATGGCTGATTGTTGTTGTTCAGTCACTCAGTTGTGTCTGCCTCTTTGTAACACCATGGACTGCAGCACACTTGGCATCCCTGTCCTTCACTATCTCCAGGAGTTTGCTCAAAATCATGTCCATTGAGTCAGTAATGCCATTCATCCATCTCATCCTCTGTCACTTCCTTCTCCTCCTGCCTTCAATCTTTCCCAGTATCAGGATCTTTTCCTGTGAGTTGGCTCTTCCCATCAGGGGCTCAAAGTATTAGAGCTTCAACATCAGTCTTTCCAATGAATATTCAGGGTTGATTTCCTTCAGGATTGACTAGTTTGATCTCCTTGCTGTCCAAGGGACTCTCAAGAGTCTTCTCCAGCATCAATTCTTTGACACTCAGCCTTCTTTATGGTCCAACTCTCATATCTGTACACAGAAAAACCATAGCTCTAACTATATGGACCTTTGTTTGCAAAGTGGTGTCTCTGCTTTTTAATATGCTGTCTAGCCTGCCATAGCTTTTCTTCTAAGAAGGAAGTGTCTTTCAATTTCATGGCTGCAGTCACCATACACAGTGATTTTGGAGCCTAAGAAAATAAAGTCTGGTTTATTGGCTGGTTATTTACTCTTAAATGGCAGCTTGTTTTTACTTACTTATCTTAATTTCAGCCGAATTGTCTTCTATGGTGACAGCCAATCCTAGACAAACACCTCTGTGTGTAGTCCAGATGGAATGTGGTTACACTGATCACAGTGTGTGTGTTAGCAACCTGAGAGAGCGTTTTCTCACCTGTGTGTGTTAAATCACTTCAGTTGTGTCCAACTCTGTGCAACCCTCTGAACTGTAGCCGGCCAGGCTCCTCTGTCTAAGGGATTCTTCAAGCAAGAATACTGGAGAGGGTTGCCATGCCCTCTTCCAGGATTTTCTCACCTGTAGAGTGACTGAAACATTGTCAAAGGTTTTTTTTCTCCCCTCCCCTTTTTTTTTAAATGGCAATGTTCTAATTCTGCTTTTAAAAACAGAACGGAAACTTGACAGTGGAAATTAAAATCTATTGGTCCATATGCTGCTTCATCAGTAGAAAACTGCTCCCTGAGTTTCCTTGCTTAGCTTCACCTTGGGGTTTTAAGATGATCATTTTTTCTTTTTATAAATTCTCAAGAAAGTTAATCTACCTCACCTCTGAAGGAGAAAAACTGCTCAGAGCTTAATATTTGAACCTTCTGCTTGACCATATTATTTTCAACTGTTAAACTGGAAACTCCAAGAATACCTTCCCCTCTGTAACTTCCTGTTAGAAGTAACCAAACGAAGAATGGGTGACAGATTCAGGAAGGAGGAGGAGAAGCCCTGGTTGTAAACCTTTCAGAAGGTTACTGCAGCCAGATACACTGATGGGAAGAGGCAATGATGGGTGGACACAGCTTGTCAGTACTCTCCACTGCTCCATATCCAGCTTCCCTTCACTAGCAGCCTCCCCTATCAATAGAAGACTGCTCTCTTCTTGAATGAAGAATCTCATGACCTCTCAATATCAACTCCTTTCACAGGAATGCTGATGTCCTTAAGACACACTCCCTAAACCCTCATTGCTTCTAGACTTACAATCAGACTCAAGTTCTGGGATGATTCAGGGGTCAGATACAAAGTGTGACCTTTAACCTGTAAGCATGCACAAGGGACATCAAAAGAATTGAAAGATTCTACCAATTTGTATAAACAAAGCCTAGGGAATCTGCCAGTGTAAGAGACATAAGACACACAGGTTCGATCCCTGGTTTGGGAAGATCCCCTGGAGAAGGAAATGCCAACCCACTCCAGGATTCTTGGCTGGAGAATCCCATGGACAGAAGAGCCTGATGGGCTATAGTCCATAGGATCATAAAGAGTCGGACATGACTGACTGACCGTGCACATACCAGAAACCACACCTATTTTAATCCCAGATGGGCAACTGAAAAACTGAGTGACTATGGGAAAGTTCAGGTTAAGGGGGATACGAAAAATAAAACCTTTGCTGCCTACCACACTAGATTCTTTATCAAGGATAATCCTTGTCCGTGAACCCTGAAAGAGGAACTTCAAAGTTGCCAAAGGTAGAAATTAACATCCGTTATAGCATAGTTCCTCTTTTTCAGAATTCAACTCTAGTCTGGACTTACCGAAAACAATGCAGAAATTTGAGTCAAAAGGAAAAATATTTCTACTAATTTTTTGCTTTCGTTCATTCATTGTCTTTTTCCACAAAGTATGTTTCACATTATAAAAATTGACACAGGTTATTGAAAAACATTTTCATTATTTTATATAGTACTGAAAATGAACATGACACCACACAATAGTTTGTATATTCCATTTCCTCTCTCTTTATAGCCTATTTCATTTTCTCTCAAACTGTTATTATTATCATGGCGCCCAAATTTGAGACATGCAGCTCCCTTGGGAGGCCAGGTATATAAGTTGTCTATAAGCAAATAAATCAGTAGGAAGGGTATTTGGGCAATGTTAACAATGCTCCCTACAGAACACTGTATAAGTCATATCTGGGGTATTTGTCAGAGCATCAGGGCCAGATTAAAAATTTCTAAGTTTAAATGGGAGTTCATGGTCCTCATACTTACTAAGAAAAGCCACTGATACAAACACTGAAACAAATTAGAAACCTTTGTAAATGAAAACAGTTTCCTGGCTGCGCTAGAGCACTTTGGGCTAAGATCTATGCTTATGACCATTATAACCTGATAGAGATCTCATTTATGCTCATTAAACTCATTATGAGTTTAAACGTTAAACTCATTTTTTCTGAAAGCAGGAAGAGGTGACCTTCCTGAAGGTAACAACTCAAGTAAAATTCATACAGTTTAAAAGAAGATGGACAGGACAGTTCAGGTTCTTTCATTTATTTATATGTACAACCAAAATAAAAATAATAAATATTATGCTATTCAGCAATGTGTAGCCATCTTATGTGATACTTTTTAAAGTTCTTGATTGCAGACTATGATATATAAGTATATATTTATAATAACATAAAATACAATGTAACTTTGTTAATGCTTTTATTAATGGTATAGGTGAAAAAATATATAAAATCTTGGTGGCCTCAGTAATTCACTTTTTGTTTTTGGAAATTTTTTTGATGAGTAGGAGAAAGTTGACAATATTTAAAAGCTGTATTTTAACACACTCTTCCTTTGATTCTGTCTCTGGTTAGCAAAACCTATTAATATTATGCTGCGATTCTCTCCCCTCTGTGAGGCTGTTATGCTTCCAAGAGTTAAGATCTGCACTTTATCTGAAGAATTCTCAGCCTCTAGAATAGTTGATGTAGTAGGAATTCAACATTTACTGACTATTGAACTAAACCATTACTCCCATCTAAATGTTTCTAGTATGAACTCTGGAAATACTATTCATTGTCAAACAAGCTCCTATCACAATTCATTCTCATTGCACAATTCCAGAAACAAGTGTTTGCATTAACAAAATCTGGGCCTGAATAAAGAACGCTAATTTCCCAAGGCCCCACATACTAGAGGGTCTAGTTGCAGCTAGAATAATTCTAACCCGCCATTAGCACTGCCAAATCATTATTCCTCAATGCTTATGTAAAAATACTGCTTGTTTTGAATTTTATTTTGATTAAAGAATATAACCCTCAACCTTCTCTCACCCTGCTTCCTTGTCATTTCATGACTTGCTGGTCATTTTCCCACATTGGGTGAAGACTCGGGCCCAGGGGACTTAATCTTCTCTTCCTGTCTATCCCTTGTTCTCCATCATTCTGTTTTACTACAATATCTATCTGGATGACCTACCCAACATTTTAATCTTAGAGTTTATGGACTTACTCAAATCTAGTTAACTTCAATTCCACGTCCCATTAACATTTCATACCCATGGACACCCTTCTGACTGTGCTATCATGTGGAATGGTACCATCATTTCCTGACTACAGTCTCTCAGCCTTTTGCTTCTCTATTGCTGCCTTTCCCAACCTAAGATTCATTCTCTTCTCTATTGTTCTTTATATTAAAGATTTTTTGAAGTTTCTGATGTAAGATATATATATATACATATATATTCACATATATACTCATAGTTCACAATAATATTACCATTCAAACTCTTATTCCTTTGGTTCAAGATTCTTACAAGAACTCAGGCACTGGACTCCAGGTAACTCCTCCAAATGTATCTCATATTTGGTTTAATCCAGTTTCAAGCCTTTTCTTAAGTCCATATTCTATTACATTAGATGCTGACCCCACTGTTGTCAATAAACAACATATATGTCTATCATTTTCCTCACTATCTGGCCAAATAACAATCAAGTTCTTCCCTGGTAGCTCAGTGGTAAAGAATCCACCTGCTATGAAGGAGAAGCGGGTTTGACCCCTAGGTCAGGAAAATCCCCTGAGAAGGAAATGACAACCCACTCCAGTATTCTTGCCTGGAGAATCCCATGGACAGAGGAGCCTGGAGGGCTACAATTCATAGGGTATCAAAAAGTGAGACATAACTGAAGCCACTTAGCACGCACCACTGCATCCAAATCATTCATTCCTCTCCAACTGATTACATGCAATCAATGACTGCCAACCACTACTATATGTCATGGAATACAAAGAAAAAGAGATATGTGCCTCACCATGTTGGGGTATAGGGACAAGACTCTTCGATGACAGTCTTTAGAGCCCAGTCTCAGCACTTCAGGCCCTTCCCAGCTCTTAACTGCTGATGGGAATCAAACGTCTCAGTCTCCCCTGACCCATCAGCCCCATACAGTGTACCATGGCAGACCTGTGGAAATCTCTATTAATTTTACTGGGATTTTCCTCCACTGCTATGGTAGCTTTGTTTACTCTCATCAATGATTTTTCAAACATAATGCATTACCTCCCATTCCCTAAATGCCTGCTCATGTTTCACATGAGCCTTTCCTCCTAATGTTTTCACTACTTTAAGTACTCTTTCCTTGGCTAACTTGCTCCCACTCTCCAAGATTCAGCTCTGCTACTGTCATCATAGCAAGCTTTCTCAGATTTCCTTCAAGGTCTTCTTCCTGGGTTCCAGAGAATTCTATGCTTAATTCAAGAAAAGCACTTGTTGTACCTTATTTTTTTTGTACCTTATTTTAACTTACTCATATCTATTTCTTCACCACTACTCTGTGAAGCTAAATGAGCTGGTGAGACAGAGTAGGTGAATACCCTATATTCACCATGTTCAGAATCTCACCCAGATTCTGATTCTTAGTATACGACTTCAAAATGGATAATTAAATGGATAGATGGATGAATGAAGGAATAGCCATGTCCTTCTTCTTTTCCACAGGAAATTGAAATACAAATGTCACTCTTTCACTGATTCTTTTAAGAGTCACATCACTTCATTTGAAATTCCGTTCGGTGAGTATTGAATTCTTCTTCTGTCCTAGAAGTTGTGATGGACTCTGAAAGTGCTCACCTGAGTGAGGCATTGTTCTCTTCCTCAAAGGCATCACAAATTGGAATGGGAATGAAGCATTTAAGCAAAAATGCATTATAGAACATGTAAAGCACCACCTTTACAGAGGTGGTACTAGTGGTAAAGAACCCACTTGCCAATGTAGGAGACATAAGAAATGCACGTTCAATCCCTGGGTTGAGAAAAACCCTTGGAGGAGGGCATGGTTACCCACTCCAGTATTTTTACCTGGAGAATCCCATGGACAGAGGAGCCTGGTGGGCTATGGTCCATAGGGTCACAAAGAGTTGGACATGACTGAAGTGACTTAGAAAGCAGCACTCAACACAATCTTTCCCCCAATTTTGTCTCTTTATCTTTTGCTGGAAAACATACCTGGGACAATTTGCAAGCAAATAGAGATATAGAAGTTCCTTTATTAGCAAAGCTCTTGAAAGAGTATTCTAGAACTGACTTCTCTAACTTCTTTCAATGCTTTTTCTACTTTCACTTTTACATTTAATCTCCTGTCTTTATCAATCTATTGATGTCACTCTTTCTACCACTGATGTTCTCCTAACAGCCAAATTAAGAACGTGTAATCCGACATTTTGTCAAAGTTTGGCACTGTTGATCCCTGCGGAAGTGAAGTGAAATTCTGACCTCATGACTGAGGCTAGTGCATCTGGACTGGAAGGACAGGCTTTGTGTTCTGAGAGCCCCAGACAGATAATAATATGACAACCTGCACATCCAGGTTTTATCATCAGATGCTCTCTAATACAGGTGGCGCTGGTGGTAAAGAACCCACCTGCCAAAGCAGGAGACATACGAGATGTGGGTTTGAGCCCTAGGTTTAATCCCTGGGTTGGGAAGATCCCCTGGAAGACAGCCCAGCAACCCACTCCAGTATTCTTGCCTGGAGAATCCCATGGAAAGAGGAGCCTGGTGGGCTACTTTTCATCAAAGGTTTCATAAGCTGTCACATCTTCAACTATCAACATGGGGTCTGACTCATCAATTTTCTTCATTTCAACTCTTCTCTTAGTTTTCACTTGCATAGTATCCACTGTCCAAAGCAGATCATCTTCTCAGTAAGTCAATCATCAAAAAGTCACTTTTCCTATAAATGCTACCATATTTTTTCAAGTCAACCAATACCATTCCACCTCCTATATAGTCTGCTTTATTTGCATATCACATCCACTTTGACATCAGTCACTGTTAAGTCTATAATTCTTGTTCCTGATCCATCAGTGTCTTATCTCTTCTCTCTGAGGATAAATGTACTTTTTGGTAACTGATATTGGCAACTTGTGATTCATTTCTTTTCATGTTATCCTACAAAATACTGTTGAATTGATCTTGCTGCAGCCTATGTCTAAGCACACTGCACTCCACAAAAATTCTTCATCTCTCCCACTGCTTTACAAATTAAGTGTAAACTTTCCAGCTGGGTCTTCAAGTCACATCCCACACCTACATTCTCAGCTTTATCTTTCATAGTTTATCAGCATTACTAATATTAGGGCACATTTAGATGCAAATTTGAAACAATATTATAATTAAAGTGAAAGTGTTAGTTGCTCAGTTGTGTCCAACTCTTTGTGACCTTATGGATTATAGCGCCTCTGGATCCTCTGACCGTGGGATTCTCCAGGCAAGAATACTGGAGTGGGTAGTCAGCTATTCCCTTCTCCACAGGATCTTCCTGACCCAGGGATAGAATCCCACTCTCCTGCATGGCTGGCAGATTCTTTACCAGCTGAGCCACCAAGGAAGTCCAACTGTGACTGTATCCTCGAAATTCAAAGACACTTGCTCCTTGGAAGAAAGCTATGACAAAACTAAACTAGACAGCGTATTAAAAAGCAGAGACATCACTTTGCTAGAAAAGTCTGTATAGTGAAAGCTATGGTTTTCCCACTAGTCAGGCACGGATGTGAGAACTGGACCATAAAGAATGCTGAGCAGCGAAGAATTGATGCTTTAGAATTGTGGTGCTGGAGAAGGCTCTTGAGAGTCCCTTGCATAGTAAGGAGATCAGGCCATCAATCTTAAAGGAAATCAACCCTGAATATTCACTGCAAGCGCTGATGCTGAAGCTCCAATACTTTGGCCACCTGATAGGAAGAGCCTACTCACTGGAAAAGACCTTTACGCTGTGAAAGATTGAGGGCAGGAAGAGAAGGGAGTGAAAGAGGATGAGATAGTTTAAATAGCATTACCAACTCAATGGACATGAATTTGAGCAAACTCCAGGAGACAGTGAAGGACAGGGAAGCCTGGTGTGCTGCAGTCCACAGGGTCACAAAGAGTCAGACAAGACTTAGCGACTGAACAGCAATGATACAACTAAATGTAGAATGGCTCCATATTATATTATTAAAGGCAAAAAATAAAAAAATAAAAAAATCAAACCATCGCATGCAATATACCAAAAAAGGAATAATGACAAAATAGAAAGGTAATGTCAACACAGAAAACATTAAACAAGTTGATAGAAGCAAGAATCAAAAAAACTATTATATAAATTAATTACTAAGTCAGAATAAATTAAAAAGGCAAAATTATTCTAAGTATTGCTCTATAAAGGTTACAAATGCACATCTAAATGTAAGCTGCAATAGTTGATAGCAAAATGCAAAATTCAGTTCAGTTCAGTCACTCAGTTGTGTTCAACTCTTTGCGACCCCATGGACTGTGGCACACAAGGCCTCCCTGTCCATCACCAACTCCCAGAGCTTACTCAAACTCATGTCCATTGAGTCGGCAATGCCATCCAACCATCTCACCCTCTGTCATCCCCTTCTCTCCCGACTTCCATCTTTCCCAGCATCAGGGTCTTTTCTAATGAGTTAGTTCTTTGCATCAGGTGGCCAAAGTATTGGAGCTTCAGTGTCAGCATCAGTCCTTCCAATGCATTTCCTTTAGGATGGACTGGTTGGATCTCCTTGCAGTCCAAGGGACTCTCAAGAGTCTTCTCCAACACCAGTGTTCAAAACCTTCAATTCTTCTGTGCTCAGCTTTCTTTATAGTCCAAATCTCACATCCATACATGACTACTGGAAAAACCATAGCTTTGACTATATGGATTAGATTAGTCTAATGAGAAGAGCAAAGGTTGAGAATATTAACTTTAGAACAATACATGGGAGAGAAATGTGATTATATAAAAAGTATTATGACCAAATTGATCATTTAACATGACCTATAAATGAGGTAAACCTCACAACTTAATTCCTGAAGGAAATTTGAGCATACTACCAATAGACAGTAACATTCAAGTAGACTGAAATACAGGAAGTTTTATGTCACAAAAAAACATAATTAGTTTGAACTAAACATTTTATTGGAGGAGGAAATGGCAACCCACTCCAGTATTCTTGCCTGAAGAATCCCCATGGACAAGGAGCCTGGTGAGTTACAGTCCATGGGGTCTCAAAAGAGACAGACATGGCTTAGCAACTACCCAACAACAACAAAACATTTCATTAATTTATTTGCTCACACATTACCTACTGGGGGAAGAGTGGCCTTGATCATATTAATATTTGATAACCCCATATAAGTTAAGTGAAAGCTATTTAAGAAAAAATTATTTTTCCCTTATTTTACTGAAGTATAATTGATAAAATTATATACACTTAAAATGTACAATGTTATGATTTGATATATGTATATTGTGAAATGATTACTACAATCATTAATTAACACATCCATCACCTTGTAGCTCTCTTTGTATGTACGCATGTGATAAGAATGCATTCTGTCTCAATAAATTCCAAGTATACAAAAGAGGGTTAATTATAATCACCATACTATACATTATCCTCAGAACTTACTGATCTTATATTTTTGACCAGCATCTCTGCCATTTCACCCATCCCCTTACCTCTGCTAACCATCATTCTCCTCTGTTTCTATGAGTTCAACTTTTATTTTTTAATATTCCACAAATAGTGAAATCACACAGTATTTCTCTTTCTCTGTCTGGCTTATTTCACTTAGCAGAATGTCCTCTAGGCTCATCTATCTAGTTGCAAATGGCTGGATTTCCTTTTTCTTATTGGTGAATAGCATTCACTGTATGTACACATATAAATATTTTTCTCACATTTCCTTTATCCATTTATCCACTAACAGACACTATTATTTTCCCAACTTGGCTATGTGAATGATGCTCCCATGAACTTGGTAGTGCAGATAGCTCTTCAAGATACTGATTTTGTTTCCTTCTAATATAATTAGAGAAGTGGGATTTCTGGACATAGGGTATTTCCACTTTTAACTTTTCGAGAAATCTCCATGCTGTTTTCAAGAATGGCTGTGCCAGTTTGGACTCCCATCAACAATGTACAAATGTGCCCTTCTCTCCACAACCTGACCAAAACTTATCTCTTGCATTTTTGATAAAAGTCATTCTGATAAATGTGAGGTGATATATCAGAGTGGTTTTGATTTGCATTCATAAACTGGTTTCATGAAGAAATGGTGAGTGATCAATAGAATAATTTAAAAAATCATATAATCTTTAAAATGATCTCAGAATAAATTCGTTTCTGATTTTTACTGTTTCTGTATCTGGCTATCCAATAAGTTACAGAATCATTGCCTCTCTATCAACCTAAGAACTTATCATATGAAAGAGTTAAGAAATGACTTATTCGCTGAACCTGAAACAGAAATAGACAAAGGAAGTGGTATCTTCTGAGAATGGGAAATATGAAGCAAAAGAAAAACTAATAAACCATACAAAGTATTGGGAAACTGTCCCTGCTAGAATTCAGTCTGGAATTTGCTCATATCTGCCACAGATTCACTGTAGTTCACTGTACCCCTCATATCATACCCTAAACTACAGAGAGAGCAAGACTACTAAGCCAACACCAAAGAAAGGCACTGATGCAGAAAAGACAGTGGGACTTTTGAGGACGGCTCACAATAAATTAGAATGCTTTAAATTCCAGTTTTGTTTGGATCTTTCCAGAAGCAAAGAGGAAGATCTGTAGCTCTAGCTATCATACTCTAATGAATATGTGATACATAAATTTTAATCTTAAGCAATCTGCATTTGTAAATTACAGGCAGTTAGTAAAAACTCAATGATACTCAAGAAATCTATCATTTAAAGATATCTGATATGGAATTGCTAACTGAAAAAGACCGAATTTAGCTCTAGAACCTCACTGTATGCTCTCAGAGGTTTATGTATATTTTTCTCATTTTATTAGCTGTTTGTATTTCTGATTCTCGGTGTGTTTTCTCACATCCTCAATTAATTCCACTGTGGCTTTCATAAAGTGTTTTAATGAGCAATTCCTTAAATGGTCCATAATAGTGATCAATTCTTTTGTCCAGCAGGGACACCTCAGATTAATAACACCATATTTACAATGATGTCTAATAATGCTTGTTTCTTTCTTGGAATGCTTTACATAATATTTATAATTTTTAAGTTCATCCAATTTCTAGACAGGGATGAGACTATGTTTTCTATGAAGGAGTACATTGTCTTTCCACTCTTTAACACCAATGTGCTTAGTCATTCAGTTGTATCCAACACTTTGTGACCCCATGAACTGCAGTCTGCCAGGCTTCTCTGTCCATGGGGATTCTCTAGGCAAGAATACTGGAGTGGGCCACCATGCCCTCCTCCAGGGGATCTTCCCAGCCCAGCAATTGAACCCAGGTGTCCTGCATTGCAGGCAGATTCTTTACCAACTGAGCCACCAGGGAAGCCCCTTTAACACCAATAAATGATCACAATCATAGATAATGTCACTAATGATAAGCTATATCAATCTCTTTAGATTTTTGTGTTCAAATTCTACTCTTCTGATCATATAAGGTGAATACACAAGAAAGAAATATCTGAGTGCTGATAAAAGGCAATTTCATATAAATTAAAGGCTATTTGAAAACCATTACTGACATCCTCAGCAGAATCCTTAATTGCTAGAAACAGACAGTTTAACCATTGTCACCTAGAAGAAAGAGAAGAGATGGCAAATTTCTTCTGTATTGAATATTATTAAAGAGAAAGGATGGGAGAGAGAGAGAGATTGAGATTCAGTTTCTGCATACAGCATGCTGCTGCTGCTGCTGCTGCTAAGTCGCTTCAGTCGTGTCCGACTCTGTGCAACCCCATAGACAGCAGCCCACCAGGCTCCCCCATCCCTGGGATTCTCCAGGCAAGAACACTGGAGTGGGTTGCCATTTCCTTCTCCAATGCATGAAAGTGAAAAGTGAAAGTGAAGTCGCTCAGTTGTGTCTAACTCTTAGCAACCCCATGGACTGTAGCCCACCAGGCTCCTCCGCCCATAGGATTTTCCTGGCAAGAGTACTGGAGTGGGCTGCCATTGCCTTCTCCAGCACACAGCATGAATATGAGTATTTGCTGAAGTATCAGTCTGGTGTAGTATGGAAAGTATCTCTGAAATGTTCCTGCTTTTAGCCATCATCATGCATGTGGACAGCGAAACTACCCTCCCCCCAACCCCGGCAAAACATATGTTCATCCATTTAATTCATTCAGCCATCCGATGAGGATCTTAGCACCTCTCTTGTGCCAGGCATGGTTCTGAACTTTTAAGATACAGAGAAGAATGTGGCAGAAAATTTCCTGTCCTTATAAAAATACGTATTATAGCAGGATTAAGAAGACAACAAAGAAGTAAAAATGGATGAACAAAGCAAGTTCAGATAGAGATCAGTGCTCAGAAACAAACTTGAGATTATGTGATGTTTCCACATGGCTGGGGGTAGGTATACTTCAGAATGGGAAAGCAGAGGCAGTCTCTGAACGAAAAGAAACACAGCTTTCATTTACTTAGAGGTTGCTTATACAGGATTTTCCATTCATCTCTCTCTCTGGCTAACATGATTTGGCATTTCAATAATTATTATTGTTCCATATAAGTACTGAAATGCCAGTCAATAAATGATTATTGGGATCCCACTGTGTCCTCAGCTCCAGTACAATTGGAAAATGTGGTAGAATTCAAACAAATACTTCCACTGCTGTGATAAAACATGAGGTGGGGAATTATGCTTAAGTCAGTAAGTACTTAAACTTTCTTGTTTTGAGAGCTGAGTTTGACCTTAAGCTTCTCCAGTCCATCCAATTCCCAGGAACTCCTCCAAAAGGAGGCAGCATTTGTTGCCTGCCACTAGATGGCACCAATTATTTTCACATTTTTAAGATGAAAAAACAAAAAACAAAAAAATAGGAAACCAACATATCTTTTTCTATGCAATGGCCACATTTAAAATGGAAAAATGTTATGTTATGAGCACTATGATTAATGAAATGATTATTCTTTTACTAGTGATTTGCTTATAGCAGGGAATCACAGTAACAGCATTATAGACGGTATGTTCATTCACTCACATTCATGTCTATTCAACACATATTTGTTCCAAATAATCTTTTTGAAAATATATTAGCAGTATCTTTGAAATATTAAAAGGGAAAATAGTAATTGAATATATAGAAAATATATATCATAATTTAATATAGACAGGGTCAAAAATATTTGATAAAAATATGATATTACATATAATTTTTATAAAGTTTTGCAGGAAATAGTTTTAATAAAAACAGTAGAGTTGTTTATTTTTGTAATTTCCACTTTGTCTCAAATAACAGTAACATTTATAAGTATATTTTTAAAAAACATGGTATTTATTATTTTAATTAAATGCAACAAAAATTATTATGAAAT
This sequence comes from Ovis aries, assembly GCF_016772045.2. Classification (NCBI taxonomy): domain Eukaryota; kingdom Metazoa; phylum Chordata; class Mammalia; order Artiodactyla; family Bovidae; genus Ovis; species Ovis aries. The sequence continues at coordinate 24,268,806 of NC_056076.1, read as the reverse complement.
GTAAAATGGGATGTGAATCACTTAACTAAAGGTATATCTGATATTTTATATCAAAATTTAATATGGATAGCTTAATAAAACTTAAAACTTCAGATCTAGAAAAACACATTTTCTCATACACCCTCCTTTTTTCTGACTGGTTTACAGTTCCATTAAAACATATGCAAGATTTTTTTTAAAGGAAAAGAACATGAAATATCTTCATTTTATTTTTTATAAAAGAAGTGGCTGGTAAACATTTAAAGTATGTTTATTCAGACACAAAATGAACTGTTTTCACATCTGCCGCTAGAAACATAAAAATGGCTCTGGAATAAATATAACCTGCCATCAGTAAACTTCAGAGTTGAAGTACAGAGACAAAACGAGAGTGCACGTAAAATGCACAGAAAAGAATGTATACGCATTCATACGCTCCATGAATGTCATAAATACTTATAGTAAATTAAATCAAAGAGGAAATTTGCATGTTCACCATGCTAACATATCTATTTTAAAAATCTAAACATCTTTGTTACTTCAGGATGAAAGATGAGTGCCTCCAACTAGCTGTTAATGTGAGTGTCACCACATTTCCTTCGTTTTAAAAAGGCCCCAATATAATACTCACCTTAATACTGGCCAGAGTTTTTTGCCTCATGTTAAATAACGTTCTGTATCTCTGTTCTTCCTCATAGATTCTCTCTTCACAGGCATTTTTCTCATTTGCAAGATGATCAAACACAGCTTGTGCGTGTTCCTTTTTCTCTCTCAAGGTTATAAACTGGTCCCTATGAAGAAAGAGTTGTATCTGCCACTATTCAATTCATATTTAATTTTCTAACATGTATTTATGATACAGTTAAAAATACGCAACACTGAAAAGTCTTAGAACTGAATTTCTATGGAAAAATTTCCTGGTTCTTTCCATATGCCTGTGCCCATGACATGCATCTAAATGAGCCAGGTGGAGGACGATTTCTGGAGATTCAGCGGATTCTCTTGGCTGCTTAACCAGTGCACCTCTGTTTTGTTGTCACATAGCTCCAAGGGTACATTCTGATCAGATTAAACCAACCAACATGACGCTAATTATTCACCAGTAAACGTATATATTGGGGGTTCCCTGACCTGCCTCTTGAGAAACCTGTATGTAGGTCAGGAAGCAACAGTTCAAACTGGACATGGAACAACACACTGGTTCCAAATAGGAAAGGGAGTACGTCAAGGCTGTATGTTGTCACCCTACTTATTTAACTTCTATGCAGAGTACATCATGAGAAACGCTGGGCTGGAAGAAACACAAGCTGGAATCAAGATTGCTGGGAGAAATATCAATAACTTCAGATATGCAGATGACAGCAACCTAATGGCAGAAAGTGAAGAGGAACTAAAAGCCTCTTGATGAGAGTGAAAGAGGAGAGTGAAAAAGTTGGCTTAAAGCTCAATATTCAGAAAATGAAGATCATGGCATCTGGTCCCATCACTTCATGGGAAATAGATGGGGAAACAGTGGAAACAGTGTCAGACTTTATTTTGGGGGGCTCCAAAATCACCGCAAATGGTGACTGCAGCCATGAAATTAAAAGACGTTTACTCTTTGGAAGGAAAGTTATGACCAACCTAGATAGCATATTCAAAAGCAGAGACGTTACTTTGCCAACAAAGGTCCGTCTAGTCAAGCCTCTGGTTTTTCCAGTGGCCATGTATGGATGTGAGAGTTGGACTGTGAAGAAAGCTGAGTGTTGAAGAATTGATGCTTTTGAACTGTGGTGTTGGAGAAGACTCTTGAGAGTCCCTTGGACTGCAAGGAGATCCAACCAGTCCATTCTGAAGGAGATCAGCCCTGGGTGTTCATTGGAAGGACTAATACTAAAGCTGAAACTCCAATACTTTGGCCACCTGATGCAATGAGTTGACTCTCTGGAAAAGACTCTGATACTGGGAGGGATTGAGGGCAGGAGGAGAAGAGGATGACAGAGGAACAGATGGCTGGATGGCATCACCAACTCGATGGACATGAGTTTGAGTGAACCTCAGCAGTTGGTGATGGACAGGGAGGCCTGGCGTGCTGAGATTCATGGGGTCGCAAAGAGTTGGACATGACTGAGCGACTGAACTGAACTGAACTGAACTGATAGCTCAGTTGGTAAAGAATCCGCCTGCAATGAGGGGAGACCTGGGTTCAGTCCCTGGGTTGGGAAGATCCCCTGGAGAAGGGAAAGGCTACCCATCCCAGTATTCTGGCCTAGAGAATTCCATGGACCATATAGGCCATGGGGTTGCAAGGAGTCAGACATGACTGAGAGAGTTAAAAAAAAAAAAAAAATATATATATATATATATGCACACCTAAAGTGCAATAAGATGAAAGGCAAGAGCTGAATTCCATATAGAAGGCACTCGCACATTCACTAAATGTGAACAAGGGCTCCTATTTTCAAATTTGCTGACAACAGCCAAAGTGTAGCGAAAGAAACACAAAAATGAGTACCTGTGTTGAGCTGATGAATCAACTAACCTTGTAGCTTACCCTAACTAGAGGCCTCTTGTTATGTAAAATAATTAACTTCCTTATTATTTAAGCTTGTGTGTGTGTGTGTGTGTGTGTGTGTGTGTGTGTAGAGTATATGTGAAAGAGAAAGTGTTAGTTGCTCAGTCCTGTCCAACTCTTTGCAACCCCATGAACTGTAGCCTTCCAGGCTCCTCTGTCCATGGAATTCTCCAGGCAAGAATACTGAAGTGGGTAGCCATTTCCTTCTCCAGGGATCTTCCCTACCCAGGGATCGAACTTGGGTCTGCCACACTGCAGGCAGACGCTATACCATCTGAGCCACTGCCGCTATGTATCTTGTTATTTGCAATTAAGTACATCCTGATTTAAAAGTAAAATTATCTTTTTATGGTGAAATCAGTTATATTAGGAACTATACTAGTAGAAAAAATCATTAAAAAGTGGTTAAAACAATGCTGCAAAAATAAATGTATTTTAGAAATAATTGCCAGAGTTGATCAGTAACCCAGAATCCAGAATAAGCAGAGTTGCAAAAGCTCAGCACAGTCTTATGTTACCCACATTCGTTTTCATCTCTACTGGTATGGAAAATTGAATCATTTTCACAGTTAGCTATAAAGGCAGCAGGACTAAAAATTTTGAGGGTCTAAAATGGTAAAGTACTTTGAATATAATATCTCATTTAACATAACAACCACCCCATGAAAGGATAATTATTATGGCCATTTACAGATGAAAAACCTAAACTTCAGTATACTAAGCTTGTATAAGCTAATTAATAAATGACAGACCCAGAATTCAAATCCAGTTCTGACTAGCTGTATTTGATTCAGCAGCTCAACACAAAATACTCATTTTTTTTCCCCTTCTTTCTCTATGTTGGCTGTTATTAGCAAATTTGAAAACATGACTCTGGTCACATGTTTTAGATGGGTGCCTCTTCTTTTAAATGGAATAAAGTCCTCCCCTTTCATCTATCTCACCCTTGTTTTTCCACTTCATCTCTCATACTAACTACATCCATAACTCTTCTATGACGTCCTATGGAAGTATTCACTAATAGCAACATTGACACTAGGTGAAAGAATCAGTAGATTGTCCCTAATACAGTTAATCTGCAGTAATCTGTTCCAGTCCTAGTTCAGGAGTCAATGTGCACCATCAGAAGAGCATACAGTTTGGAACAGGACAAACCTACACTGGAGTAGTTCCACTACTAATTAGGGCTGCAGTCTTCATCATTTGCTTTCCCTGAGCCTGTTCCTTCAGCGTTCATGTGTGAATGTTATGACTGGATATAAGAATTTACTGTGAGAACTGGATGAGATAGGTGCTTAGATTGCCCTTACAAAATACCTGGCACACTAGGAAGTCAATCAATGTTAGCTTTAAATCTTATTTGACACTGTCATCACTGTTAATTAATAGATTTGTAAATGACACGCTGTTCTTTTTCTCCTCTTCCAGGGTAAAGGCAGAGTTTAGTCTAGTTTAGGGAGGGGATTGATTCATTGAAACTTGGTGGCCATTCTTTCTTTAAGGCAATATAATCTAGGTACAGGATGGAAGGAAAACTAAGTGTTGAAATGGTAAGAATCTTGAAGAAAAAAATTTCATCAGCTCCCCTATAACATCTTTGCAAGTTTAGTGTAAATGGTATAATTTCAGGCTTTTCCCTTTAAGCCCCAGATATTTTTAAAGGTAGTAAATGACACAGATAAATATCTTTCAAAGAAAATATTTCCTTTCTTTCTTACCTGATATTCTGAATATGATCCAGGAATTTTCAGATAAAGCTGTATGATTATTTTGAAAATAAGTTTTTACCCTCTCTCCTGTGGCAATAGCTAAACAAATCCTGTGGAGTTCATTGACTTGACTCCATTAAGATATTAATACATAGTATATTAGATTGTGCATAACATTTTTCTGATATTTTAATCCGTCAAGTGTTATGATTTGCTAATGGTGTATTAGCCTTCTATATTTAAATCAAACCATCACTTTTAAACATGTCCAATGTAAATTCCTCCAGTAGTCCTCCAAATTCTGTTCTCAATGTGTTATAAAATAGGAAATAAGAACCAAGAGGAGTGAACGAAGAGTATGTAGTTTCTCAGTGGGGAGGGCAGGCCTATGGATACACTAAGCCTTAAAGCATGATCATTCTGAAAGGGAAAGGCCTTTGTCAGGTATGCCTCAGACAATTAAGACAATTAATGTAAATACATTACATGAAGTAATAATACAATATCTATTTCTAAATTCTTACCTCACAAATGTTATCAAAAAGGTTGGGTGAAAAAAAACCATATATTATTAACCATTTCATATAAGTGAGAAATACTGAAATTAGTGGGAGAGATTATGAATTTCATAACGAATAAAAGTTCTTATGCTTGGAAAAGGAGAAACATTAGCAGTTGTTTAAATAAGAATAAACCCAGAGGAGCAACAAAAAAATGAAAGCAATTTATGATCATGTGTTTAGACAAAAATTATAAAATCTCACCTATATATTTCACACCAGATCATGACAGAAAATATATATCATTTCAGGAATAAATTTTAAACAGGGAAATTTGATCACATCTCTTTTATAAGTGATATAGTAAGTATTTAATATTTCGATAAATTTAAAGTACTTACTTTAAATAGTCAAGTGTGTGATCAAAAGCAATCTTTTCTTTTTCTTTTTGTTCTAAGTTCTTATTCAGTTGAATGATTTTTGAATGATAAACAGTTGTTTTACTTTTAGCGGTCTCTATTTCTTTAAAAATTTGTGAGCGTTTATCCTGGGGAAAAAATAAGGAATACTAGATTTTAAATACTAGAAGTTTCAAATTCTTGCAATTTAGGAACACAAAGAGTTTTTGGCCATGTGAGCAATTAAAAGCAAACAGTAGTTAAAGAGGGAGGGGACACATGTATACTTATGGCTAACTCAGGTTGATGTATGGCAGAAGCCAACACATTACTGTGAAGCAATTTCCCTTCAATTAAAAATAAAGGCATTTGGTGAAACAAGAAAATCTGTTCAGTTCAGTTCGGTTCAGTCGCTCAGTCATGTCTGACTCTTTGTGACCCCATGGACTGCAGCACACCAGGCTTCCCTGTCCATCACCAACTCCTGGAGCTTACCCAAACTCATGTCCATTGCATCAGTGATGCCATCCAACCATCTCATCCTCTGTTTTTTCCCTTCTCCTCTCGCCTTCAATCTTTCCCAGCATCAGGGTCGGTTCTTGCATCAGGTGGCCAAAGTATTGGCGTTTCAGCTTCAGCATCAGCCCTTCCAATGAATATTCAGGATTGATTTTCTTTAGGATGGACTGGCTGGATCTCCTTGCAGTCCAAGGGACTCTCGAGAGTCTTCTCCAACACCACAGTTCAAAAGCATCAATTCTTTGGCACTCAGCTTTCTTTATAGTTCAACTCTCACATCCATACATGACTACTGGGAAAACCATAGCTTTGACTAGACAGACCTTTGTTGGCAAAGTAATGTCTCTGCTTTTTAACATGCTCTCTAGGTTGGTCATAACTTTTCTTCCAAGGAGCAAGTGTCTTTTAATTTCATGGCTGCAGCCACCACCTGCAGTGATTTTGGAACACCAAAAAATAAAGTCTCTCACTGTTTCCATTGTTTCCCCGTCTATTTGCCATGAAGTGATGGGACCAGATGCCATACTCTTAGTTTTCTGAATGTTGAGTTTTAAGCCAACTTTTTCACTCTCCTCTTTCACTTTTATCAAGAGGTTCTACCTCTAATCAAGGCAAACAACTATTCAGGTTTATATTCTTTCCTTGAGTATTAGATCTGATCAGGTTTCCTAAAAGATGGGTTAGAACCATCTATTCTCTCTCCCTCTCTACTCTGCACTAACTAGTCTCCCGCCCCGCCCCCCCCCCCACACACACACCTGCACACCTGAAGGACGTGTCTTTTAATATGTCAGCATGTGGTCACTGGTTATCAAACATGTACTCTGAAGGCAGGCACGAATATATATTGTTCTGATGTTTAAGAAAAAGAAGTCAATGTTTAATACCAGAATAATTCCCCAAGGCTGGCCGGTACAATCCAAGACTGGAGATTTGAATTGGCATCTATCTGTGCATGATCCCTTCATAGCTGTTGGTGTCTACACTGACTGGCTGATTTCCTGACTGTGTGATCAACACAATGAAGGTTGCTGACTCCACATCTGGCCCAACTTCCAGCAATGGATTCCAGTCTTAGCTGCTCCCCCCTCCTATTTTCCTCCATTTCCCCCTCACATGCTTCATAATTCTTTCTCTATTCTTACCGGTTTCAGGAAGAATGAATTGCTAACCTTGTATGCTTATTTTCCTATAAAAATCTTCTCTTTGTTCAAGGTTTGGAACACTGAGTACTGAATTTTGAATTTTCATAACATTCACTCTTTTTTTTTTTTTCTGGAAGCTCTGGAATTTTTCCATTAATAAATGAGATGATTTGGGTTTGTTTATTTGCTACCAGAATGTAGTCAAGCCAGCTGACAAGGATTCTTCAGTGGACCCCCTAAAATATTATGTTATTTCTAGGAGAAAATTAAACCTTAAAAAAGTATGAAAAGGCACAAATATGGGTAAAAATAAGTAGGAATGAGTCAGAGATGATGGGCAACTATGGGTCTGGCATGTTCTCTTCTACTCTTGACTTTCAGTTCAGATTCCATAACCCACACCTTAAATCTTAAATGAAGACTTTCATGGGAAACTGAGATTTCAGAAGCAATGGTGTCAACAACTTAGACCACCAATTCAGTGATGCTGAAGGCGGTGCTAGAGATTTTACTGTAAAGGAAAGAGACAGTGCACTTTCTGCTGACAGCAGTGAAAAGCAAAAAGTATATCTGTCGCTTTTCATAGGCAACATGGGGCTTCCCCAATAGCTCAGTTGGTAAAGAATCTTTCTGCAGTGTAGGAGACCCTGGTTCAATTCCTGGGTCGGGTAGATCCGCTGGAGAAGGGATAGGCTACCCACTCCAGTATTCTTGGGCTTCCCTTGTGGCTCAGCTGGTAAAGAATCCACTGGCAATGTGGGAGACCTGGGTTTGATCCCTGGGTTGGGAAGATCCCCTGGAGAAGGGAAAGGCTACCCACTCCAGCATTCTGATCTGGAGAATTCCATGGACTGTATAGTCCATGAGGTTGCAAAGAGTTGGACACGACTCAGCGACTCACTCACTCACTCATAGGTACCATCAGTGAGGCTTTGATAAATGTGAGTACCATATCCCCTTCCATGGCATCAAAAATATTAGAGATATCCCACAATGAGAAAAGAAATTGTTAGATGCCACATGTCAATCAAGAGTATATGTCTGTGTATCCTGAGTATGCAAAATTTGGGAGACCCAAGAACCATTAGTGAGCTTTTATGTATGCTGAAGTGTCACTGGAGCAAACTGGAATTTAGGCATAAACAACACATTTATAATTTGGGAGGGTTATTTTTTTCTCTAGCCTGGTAACAGGTTTCTGCAATTTTGAGGCTCTCCACCCAAAGACAGTTTCATGCCCAGACTTGGAAGGTTCTGGAAATCTGAAACAAAGTTAATTAATGCTTTACTATACAACATTTTTCGTTACTTTATCTAAATACTATGAAACCACATATTTTCAAAATAGTAGATAATATAAATTATATTCACTCTAAATTATTAATTTCAAATAAAATTTTAAATATTTAAGATTTAATAATATTTTCACATTATCTAAATGTACTATTTCCAGGTTCTACACATAAGATTTAATATGGGGCTAAACATAGTAAAAATTCAGTAATACTATTTAGCTTGGGCCACGACTGAATGTTTATGCAGAGTAAAAGATAAAATTATTTGTCTAACTTGGGTTCTTAGAAGGTAGCAATGCTGCTATGAAAAGTGAAAGTGAAGGTGTCAGTTACTCAGTCAAATCTTTGTGACCCTGTGAACTGTAGCCCGCCAGGCTTCTCTGTCCATGGAATACTCCAGGAAAGAATACTGAAGGAGAAGGAAAGTCATTATCTTCTCCAGGGGATCTTCCTGATCCAGGGATCAAACCTAGGTCTCCTGCATTGCAGGCAGATTCTTTACCATCTGAGCTGCTGGGGACACATAGTATTATTTATATACCAATCAACATAATGAGGACTTAACATATGCTATTAATAATGTCTGCAATTTTCTTTAGAATAGAGTTCCATAGCATGACACACAGGCATTCCTTCATCTAGGCATTAGCCTTCTCACTAACTTAATCTCTTTTCAGTCTTATTAACAGCTAACCTGCTCTCTGGTCATGCCGAAGTGCTTGCAATTCCACAAACACATAGCATTCTCCCATGACCTCTTTGCTTTGCAAACACAAGGTCTGTTTCTAAAATGTCCTAACTTCATTTCTTCATCAAATTAAAAGCTATATAGTAATAAAAGTAATGGGAACCATTTGTTGAATGCTACCAGCGCCAATTATTCTTTCAGTCTTTTGGGGTATATCTGTTGCCTACAACATCATAGCAAGGCAAATATTCAACCTCTGATCTTTCTATTAGTAGTCCTTGTTCTTAGACATCACCTCCTCTGAAAAATCCTCCTGGATGCCCTCGATTCATCTGTGTTTACTCCTGCTTGACTCTTCCCACACTATTACACTGCTGTCGTGGCTCTGCTCACAGTATATTAAGGCTGTCTGATCCCAACAAGATGATGTATTTCTCGAGTGAACCAAGTTCTCCTTTTACTTCCCCAATTCCAGAAACTTCCAACAATATTTAAGACATTTTAAGTACTCAACAGTAATTGGAAAGACAAATTAATGTGAAGGACAAACAAAAGACAAAGAAGCCTTCTCTAATCCTCCAACTCTTAGTAACTTCTATGACGCTGAGCACACACACAAGGTATTCAGCCATATTTTCCACTGAAATTTATTTGTATTTGTTAGATATACCACCGTTGGCAATTTTTAATTAATATTTTAGTAAATATGCAAATGTGGATTGAAGAACTCTGGAGGCGTTCCACTGCAGTCTTGAACACATATGTTTTCTCTTTTGTGACACATGTTACAAGTGCTTTGTTATTAAGAACAGTAGTATGCTGGGTAGTGAGAGCTGGCCTGAATGCTTTTTCCCTGATTTTAATGGAAATGCACATAATGATTTATAATTATATGTCATGTTTGCTGGAAGATACTGGTAGATACTATTACACATGTTATCAAGTTAAGACTTTTAAAAAAATAAATAAATGGCTTTTGAATTTTATCAGTTTTATTATAGGTGAACTGTCTTTCATTTCTGTACATGCAGTGAATTATATTAGTACATTTATGGTGAGTCATCTTCACATTCATCAAAGGAGTCTTATTTTGCATAGTATATTCTTTTCAGCATATTGCAAAATTCAATTCACAATATATTTTAAACTGTCATTTATGTTCATAAGTGAGATCACTTGCACATTTCTTATATATTTTTCAGTTATGGTTTCAGGGTTATATTTTTACATAATAAATTTAAACACTTTCCATGCTTTCTTATGCTCTGAACCTGGTTTTTGTAGCGAGGCTTATAAAGTATCTATGCTTGTCCTTGCCTTTACTAAAATTACACCAATTTTATTGTTATTGATCTATTTCTGCTAACTTTTTCTTAGTTTTCATAATTTATCTTTTATAGATAGATTATATAATTAATCAAGATTTTTAAGACAAATTGTTATGCAATTTTGTATATAATTATGCCTGTTATAATTCTTCTCATAACATGTTCTCTTTGCCTTTAATAGATATGCCAAATACTTTCAGTTGTTTTTACCAAAATACTTTATTGGTCATACCAAATTGTAACATTGGCCCATCTCATAAATTTTGCTTTATACTTTATCATCAGTCACTTGTAAGTAAATTGTAAATTGTATTTCTAAATATTCTTAACACTGAAGTAAATAATGAAAATGTGATTAAAAAATATTTCCAGTGGTCTACATATCATTTATTGTTATAATTTTGGTACTGAGTTATGATTTTACTTTATTAGGGTCAATAAAGTAACCTGTATGATTTGACCAGTATAATGTAATAGTTAACAGCATAGATAGATTCTAGTGCCAGATATAATGAATCTCAACACCATCATTAAGAAGGTGTGTGAAACTGAGCAAGTTAATTAAAAAACAATGCATCAGATTCTTCAACCACAGAATGGAGATTACAGCACACTCTTCATAGAGTTATCATGAAGATGGAAAAAGTTAATAGGTCTGAGCACTTAGAACCATGCAAAATATTTCTTAAAAATACAAAACATTAACATGTTATTATTATTATACATAATATTTTCCTTGGTACTGTTTAAAAATATTTCTTTTGTGGCCCTGCTGCTGCAGCTGCTGCTAAGTCGGTTCAATTGTGTCCGACTCTGTGCGACCCCATGGACGGCAGCCCATCAGGCTCCGCCGTCCCTGGGATTCTCCAAGCTTTATTCAAATACAACTGCACCTCTACCTCATGGCCAACATGCTGTTCACTGACAAATCCTATTGGTGATGGTGGTTGTTGTTCAGTCTCTAAGTCTTGTCTGACTATTAGTAGCTGTTGGTGCTACCTTTAAAATATATTCAGAGGATGGAAAGTAAAAGACAATGCTTTAAATGATATATTAAAGCCCTCTGATATACAGCCAGTTGGTTCACGCAGCCTACATACCAGCTTGAGGGTAACATGTCAGATATAAACAAATGCTTTAGTCTGTACACTGGTCTCATCTTCAGAAACATGGTACTGTCTAAGACACTACAAATCCCTCTAGGGATTTAGGAAAGGTAGGAAAGGTAATCGGAAGGTACACTAGCCCAGTGGGAAAGACACTATAAGAGAGAAAATGAAGACACAGAGACTCTGTGTGTGTGTGTGTGTGTGTGTGTGTGTGCACGTGTGCACCCCTATGTGCACACATGCATGCAAAATCAATTTAGTGCAACCAATTATAAATGACACTCATCTAAAATTAAATTTGCTGGAATAGTTTTCATTTACATGAAGAGGCTGCAAATTCAAAATAATTTTTTGACATTAAATTTCTTACCTCAGTTTTCATTATTGCCTCCTGGGTTTTCTTCCCCTTTCTTCGCAATTTTTTCTTAGTTTTTTCTACATTTCTTTTAACTTCTTCTCTCTTCTCAGTTACTTCATCTAGCAACTATAGGACAATTTAGAAATTAAGATGTGCAGTATTAATAGTCCAATTGTCTTGGTTTAGGGTAGATAGTTCCCAAGCGACTATTTTAATAACAACAACATATATTTTGGTGTAAAAGGAAAGGATGACCACACATGAATTACAAAAACATACTATGATATCCATAATCCTAATATCAACTTGAATAACCAAAGAAAATGAAATGGTAATCAATTTTAGCTAAGTAATAACAGCTAATAAACTCACATAGAAATAATAAATTTTCCTGACAATATTTAAACATTTTAATCAAAATTAAAACTCCAAATTTTCAGTACTCATTATAGTGTGTGAAAACTTATTCTTCTCAGAATTTATGCTAAATTAATAGTGTTCATAATTTATACACTACTAAAGAATAAACCAAAATTGATTACTGAACTACAAGAAAGTAGAAAACAATGGCTAGTATAAAGTAAAAAAGTAAGTCATTAATCTTTTCTGGTACTCATTATCATTCTCAGATGATTACACCAAGGCTTTGATGTAACTAATAAACTCCTATCATTAGTATAAGGAGGAGCCATTGTTAAAATAATTTATCTCACTGGTTCTTAATATTGGTTATATATTCATTATATGAGCTCTGGGATAAGCACTGGAAGTCCTAAGTTGAGATGTATACTCAGAGTTTGTTGTTTCCATGGTTTATGCCCTTGAACAAGTTGCTTCATGCAGGTAGGCTCAAGTTTTCTCATGCCTATGTTACAGCTAAACTCTCTCTTGCTTATTCTACAGAGATGCTTTGAAGATCAAAATAAAATTTCATAATAAGGAAACTCAAAATCACAAAGTTTTTAATAAATGAAATTCTGAAAAGTAGTAAAGTCTAAAAATACAAAGTCACCTCATCATTTGCATATAAAAAACAATTCTGTTGCCAAAATGGCCCAAACGAATATGTGCATGTTCGCCCTGCAGCTGAGGACAAGAATGTATAACTCTTACCACACCTTCTACTTCTTCAAAAGACTAATGGTATGATGTATACATATTTTTTCTATTAAATCTTTTTTTGGGAAGGGCTAGTAATATCAGTTACTGCCATAAACTTGTTGTTTTGCAAATATTTTATCAACATTTGCTTATTTTTCATCCCAGCTGTCTTCACTTCATCTATACACGTCACAAATTTACCATGAAAATGTCAGGACGCATTATCTTTCATATTTGAACAAGCACAGCTTTGGAATTTTACTAACAAGCAGTGAAGACTTTGAATTAAATTTCCTACAGTGGGTAATCATACCAGAAAAATAACCACTCATTCATTTGGGAATTGCTTTTCCTGGGTATACTCTAAGTAAAGGTTCCAGGAAATAGCATTAATACTGACTTGCTATGTAATTCCACTGCAGACCACTTGTGTGATCCTGGAATAGTTAGTTGCTTATTTTGTCCATGCTTTTACATCTTCCGATGTGAAATCCTAATTTTCCAAATGATACTGTAAATTGCATAAATGATTTAGCAACCTAAATATTCCCGCAAATTAGTTTCTGGATTAATGATAAATGCTTACATCAGCATGTTCTTGGTGGCAAGTTTTGATTTTTTCAGCTTCTTCTTCTAGTTTAAGCAGCGGTTTCTCCATTTCTGCCAGTGCTAGGGAATAGATTGCTTTCTTTCTCAGAAGGTCCTGCTTCTCAAGTGTCTGTTCATCTTGAAGGCAAAAGAGTTTTTTCTGCCAGCAAAGATTATTAAATAATTCATTGTTATTAATTACCTAAACATTTGTTGAGACTTTATCCTGTGCTGGGTAGTAATATTTAAAAATCAAAACAATAAATGCCACCATAAAAAAGCAATAGGTAGAATATAGTATATTTACAGTGTATATTTAAAGATATTATTAAAATATAGTACATTTAAAGGCATTATTAGAAAAAATGAGAAAAAATTTAATAGACAATAGAAATCAAATATTCTTATGTATTGGAGGATAATAAAGTTAGAGGACACTTTAATGACAAATTTTGTAATATATGTAAGTCCTGCAGTCTAAGACTAAATAAAATCAATAAGAAGAAATCCATAAACTATTAAGCAAAAAGATCTGGAATATTATTGAATTATTGGGCTTATAAACAGCGAGAAAAAAATGAGACAATTTGGCATTTTCAAACATACAGAATTTGAGAGACACTGCTTTTATATGTTTTAAAATATCAAATTTGCCAGCAGAAAAAAAGTACAAAATTTATGTTTGCTTCAGAGAAGAACAGCAGTACAGATAATCTCAAATATTTTTTTAATAATCTGTTTTGGACTGTTTTGTGTCTTGATTTTACTTTCTTTATAGTATGGTTTCAAATACTTATATATTTCCGAAGGGGAGGCAACCTAGAAACATGCCAGGGTTCAGAACACGTCATTTGGGATCCAAAAGATATGTAGGTGGTAGACAAATATTTCAAAAAGTAAAAAATAGCTATACAGTGTTTATAGCTAATGTTTATAGCTAAACAGTGAAAGTGAAAGTCATTCAGTCCTGTCCAACTCTTTGTGAACTCATGGCCTGTAGCCTGCCAGGCTCTTCTGTCCATGGGTTTCTCCAGGCCAGAACACTGGAGCAGGTAGCTGTTCCCTTCTCCATGGGTCTTCCCAACTCAGATCGCCTGCATTGCAGGCAGATTCTTTACCATCTGAGCCACCAGGGAAGCCCTGCTAGCTATAATGTTTTAGTTTCAAAATCTTTATATAGAAATATCATAGCATTTTTTTTCAATCTTAAATAAAAGAATTCAGCTGAAAGACACTAAAACTAAAGAAAACATAACATCATCACAAAGCAAACTAAAGAGACACTGCCCTTTTACTAGACTGGCAGAAATTCCCATTAAGCCACCAAATGAGATATGTGTATGAGAGGTCAGTTTCTTTATGCATGATCAGACACGCTGTACACAGAGGGAAACTGGCATCAGCTAAGGAGAGAAAACTGCTGGCTTGCAAACCAAATAGTGAAAAGATGCCTCATTACAGGCAAATTTAAAATGCTAAGTAAACTGCAAATTAAAAAAAGAATAAAATATAGAAACCAATTGGGTTTACCTGAATCATCATGCCACTAGCCACTTCACCTCGAATGAGTTTCTTCAGGAAGTCTTCTCTGCCCTATACAGTATCAATTTTTTAAAAAACAAAAGGAGGTTTTATGTATGAAATGTCACTGACAACTGCTAACACAAAATACACTTTACTTAGGTTAAAATAAAGACTAACTGGTCAATAGAAACTGAGTATTATAATTAAACACACACACACACACACACACACACACAAACCCTGAGGTTATCTGAGGCAGAATTAGTAAGTGATACAACACCAGGAAATAGAATACAGAATATCTGTTCAATTAATTGTACATTATAAACGTGAACTAAAATATCAAAGTAAGAAAATCAAAAAGGAAAAACTAGATAGTCTTCAATTACTCTTTTTAAAAATATCAGTCTGCTTTTACTATTTTCCAGAATGAACACATTCCATTTTGAAAGCGAGAGAGATGAATTCAACTTTAAAGTTTACAAAATATAATCAGGTTCTCCATGTGGCTAGAAAAATTTTTCCCTTTTGTTGTTTCCTATTTTTAAAAATCATTCCTTGAAAGATGGTGGACAAAAAATATGTGGAAAAATTTTCTGTTTGATACT
This sequence comes from Ovis aries, assembly GCF_016772045.2. Classification (NCBI taxonomy): domain Eukaryota; kingdom Metazoa; phylum Chordata; class Mammalia; order Artiodactyla; family Bovidae; genus Ovis; species Ovis aries. The sequence goes on along the minus strand of NC_056076.1, from coordinate 24,253,403 downwards.
TGGATAGAAATAGATGTTTTTCTGGAACTCTCTTGCTTTTTCCATGATCCAGTGGATGTTGGCAATTGGATCTCTGGTTCCTCTGCCTTTGCTAAAACCAGCTTGAACATCAGGGAGTTCACGGTTCACGTATTACTGAAGCCTGGCTTGGAGAATTTTGAGCATTACTTTACTAGCATGTGAGATGAGTGCAATTGTGTAGTAGTTTGAGCATTCTTTGGCATTGCCTTTCTTTGGGATTGGAATGAAAACGGACCTTTTCCAGTCCTGTGGCCACTGCTGAGTTTTCCAAATTTGCTGGCATATTGAGCGCAGCACTTTCACAGCATCATCTTTCAGAATTTGAAACAGCTCAATTGGAATTCCATCACCTCCACTAGCTTTGTTCATAGTGATGCTTTCTAAGGCCCACTTGACTTCACATTCCAAGATGTCTGGCTCTAGATTAGTGATCACATCATCATGATTATCGGGGTCATGAAGATCTTTTTTGTACAGTTTTTCCATGTATTCTTGCCATCTCTTCTTAATATCTTTCTCTTCTGTTAGGTCCATACCATTTCTGTCCTTTATCGAGCCCATCTTTGCATGAAATGTTCCCTTGGTATCTCTAATTTTCATGAAGAGATCTCTAGTCTTTCCCAATCTGTTCTTTTCCTCTATTTCTTTGCACTGATAGCTGAGGAAGGCTTTCTTATCTCTTCTTGCTATTCTTTGGAACTCTGCATTCAGATGCCTATATCTTTCCTTTTCTCCTTTGCTTTTCACCTCTCTTCTTTTCACAGCAATTTGTAAGCCCTCCCCAGACAGCCATTTTGCTTTTTTGCATTTCTTTTCCATGGGGATGGTCTTGATCCCTGTCTCCTGTACTATGTCATGAACTTCCATCCATAGTTCATCAGGCACTCTATCTATCAGATCTAGGTCCTTAAATCTATTTCTCACTTCCACTGTATAATCATAAGGGATTTGATTTAGGTCATACCTGAATGGTCTAGCGGTTTTCCCTACTTTCTTCAATTTGAGTCTGAATTTGGTAATAAAGAGTTCATGATCAGAGCCACAGTCAGCTCCTGGTCTTGTTTTTGTTGACTATATACAGCTTCTCCATGTTTGGCTGCAAAGAATATAATCAATCTGATTTCGGTGTTGATCATCTGGTGATGTCCATGGGTACAGTCTTCTCTTGTGTTGTTGGAAGAGGGTGTTTGCTATGACCAGTGCATTTTCTTGGCAATATTCTATTAGTCTTTGCCCTGCTTCATTCCGCATTCCAGGGCCAAATCTGCCTGTTACTCCAGGTGTTTTTGACTTCCTACTTTTGCATTCCAGTCCCCTATAATGAAAAGGACATCTTTTTTGGGTGTTAGTTCTAAAAGGTCTTGTAGGTCTTCATAAAACCGTTCAACTTCAGCTTCTTTAGCATTACAGGTTGAGGCATAGACTTGGATAACTGTGATATTGAATGGTTTGCCTTGGAGATGAACAGAGATCATTCTGTCATTTTTGAGATTGCATCCAAGTACTGCATTTTGGACTCTTGTTGACCATGATGGCTACTGTGGAAAATTCTGAAAGAGATGGGAATACCAGACCACCTAACCTGCCTCTTGAGAAATCTGTATGCAGGTCAAGAAGCAACAGTTAGAACTGGACATGGAACAACAGACTGGTTCCAAATAGGAAAAGGAGTACATCAAGGCTGTATATTGTCACCCTGCTTACTTAACTTCCATGCAGAGTACATCATGAGAAACGCTGGACTGGAAGAAACACAAGCTGGAATCAAGATTGCTGGGAGAAATATCAATAACCTCAGATATGCAGATGACATCACCCTTATGGCAGAAAATGAAGAGGAGCTAAAAAGCCTCTTGATGAAAGTGAGAGAGGAGAGCGAAAAAGTTGGCTTAAAGTTCAACATTCAGAAAACGAAGATCATGGCATCCAGTCCCATCACTTCATGGGAAATAGATGGGGAAACAGTGGAAACAGTGTCAGACTTAATTTTGGGGGGCTCCAAAATCACTGCAGATGGTGACTACAGCCATGAAATGAAAAGACACTTACTCCTTGGAAGAAAAGTTATGACCAACCTAGATAGCATAGTCAAAAGCAGAGACATTACTTTGCGGACTAAGGTCCGCCTAGTCAAGGCTATGGTTTTTCCTGTGGTCATGTATGGATGTGAGAGTTGGACTGTGAAGAAGGCTGAGTGCCGAAGAATTGATACTTTTGAACTGTGGTGTTGGAGAAGACTCTTGAGAGTCCCTTGGACTGCAAGGAGATCCAACCAGTCCATTCTGAAGGAGATAACCCCTGGGAATTCTTTGGAAGGAATGATGCTGAAGCTGAAACTCCAGTACTTTGGCCACCTCATGCGAAGAGTTGACTCATTGGAAAAGACTCTGATGCTGGGAGGGATTAGGGCAGGAGGAGAAAGGGACGACCGAGGATGAGATGGCTGGATGGCATCACGGACTCGATGAGTCTGAGTGAACTCTGGGAGATGGTGATGGACAGGGAGGCCTGGTGTGCTCCGATTCATGGGGTTGCAAAGAGTCAGACACGACTGAGCAACTGAAATGAACTGAAATGAACTGAACTTGGATAGAGAGTCTTAATGTCTTTATAGTTGTACTTTATATTATCACACAACCAGATTTAGAAGTAACTCAAAAATTTCCTTCTGTGTTTAGAATTACCTCTTGGAACCCCTTATTTGAGGGAGGAGTTGTCCTGGATTTAAGCTGTCTTCTATATTAAAAAAAGATGTACGGCTTTGTAAAGAAGAACTGTTGAAGTTCTCTAAAACTCTTCCTTCATTACTGAATCCCTATCATATAGCAGAGTCTACACAGACATTCTAAAGAAACAAGTCAATAATTGTCTCCTACAGCCCATTTCCTTAGTATAGCAACCCATCAAAATTACACTCTTCTGAAGTAAAGCAAAATAACTCCAAAGAAGAAAAGAGGAGATAAAGAAAGCAATACCTTTAATATATTACTTCACTCAAGGATATACCTACATCTAAAACCAACTTAGTCAATGATGTATTTTGATAATTTAAAAGAAATTAGTTGCCTCTTCTAATATGATAACAGATAACCGTAGTTTTAGCAACTAGTGTTAACGGAGCCAAATTACAAATGACTCTATAGACTAGAAAAAATATACTGTATTTCAAAATAGTAACTGAAAAATGTGTGTGTGTGTGTGTTTATCAAGAAGATAAATGGCAAAATGGTAGGGCATGAAGCTGAAAAGATAAACTATCAGCTTATGTAGAATCTGTAAGGCACAATAAGAAAATTAGTGAAGAATGTTAAGCAAGGTGTATGTTTTAGGAAGGTTACTTGGGCGGCAGTGGGGATTAATTAGTGTTTCCTTAAGATTCATTCATCCTTTTAATTTTTTTTAATTGCCAGTAAGACAGAACTAAATTGTTCAAGTGAATTCAAGTTCCTGAACTTATATAAAGTAACATCATACAAAAAGAATTTGCATAAATAAGGCCAATAAAAACTGCAGACAGTATATGTGCTCAGTCCCTCCTATACAATGCTCTGTGACCTCATGGACTGTAGCCCGCCAGGCTCCTCTGTGCACTGGATTTCCCAGGCAAGAGTGCTGGAGTAGGTTGCATTTCCTTCTCCAGGGGATCTTCCCAACTCAGGGACTGAACTCAAGGAGTCTCCTGCCCCTCCTGCTGCTAAGTCACTTCAGTCGTGTCTGACTCTGTGTGACCCCATAGACGGCAGCCCACTAGGGTCCCCGTCCTTGGGATTCTCCAGGCAAGAACACTGGAGTGGGTTGCCATTTCCTTCTCCAAAGCATGAAAGTGAAAAGTGAAAGCAAAGTCGCTCAGTCATGTCCGATTCTTAGTCACCCCATGGACTGCAGCCTACCAGGTTCCTCCATCCATGGGATTTTTCCAGGCAAGAGTACTGGAGTGGGCTGCCATTGCCTCTCCTGCACTAGCAGGCAAATTCTTTACCACTCTGCCACCCGAGAAGTCAGTATATAAGACTCTGAGCCACCAGGGAAGCCCCTAGTATATAAGACATTATAATAAAATAGGCTAGAAGTCTGAAGATACAAGAGCAAAACAATTGCATTTCTTTGAAAAGAAGGGAAAGAGTCCCATGAAATTTTGAAACCTGTATTTCTCTACAAAACCAACTCAACCTATTACCAGCGGATCAATATGCACTTCCTGCAAGACAACATCTGGAGCCTCACTCTCACCTCTCAGGGAACTCTTTCAGGCTCTGTTTTCTACCATGCCCCCAAACCTCCATGACTCAGAGCAAGGCCAAATGACAGGTCACCAGAAGGGAAACTACTGGGTTGGTCAAAACGGTCATTCGGATTTTTCTGGACGATGGTATGGAAATAATCGAATGGATTTTTTGGCCAACCCAGTATCTGTTACTGACTGGGCTGCCAATTTCAACTTCCACCAGGCAAAGGGTGTGTTTCCAACCAGATGTTCAAGGCCTTCCCTCAGTACTAACCCCTTCCTGAAAGCATACTCTGTCCATCCGGGCACTGGCCAAATGCTGGGAAGATGACCAGTTCCTAGGGGAGCTTCCAAGTTACTATGACCTTCAAGAACCCAAGAATTAGCCTAAGACTGACACTAAGGTGAGCTCTGAGGGTCACAGGTCTCAGGCCACACAATGCAACATCTGAGTGAGGGGACTTATTTGCCACCCTTTCCTGTTGTCATAAGAAGCATTCCCTGTAAAGCTGACTCTGAGGTGGTGGGGTTTTGTGTGCAGAATTCTTATTAAGGCGTGTACTTGGAATCAACTCCTGTTGGACTGGAGAAAGGGCATGATGGGAAAATAGAAAGAAGATGAGAGATGATGCAGGATTAAGCAAAAACATAGGCTGAGCTCTTAATACAAAGAATCCCCAACAAGAAGCTTGGTCAACACCATGGGGTGTCCTGAAGCAAGAACAGGCCCCCAGCTTTGCTGCACCTGGAGGGGGAATGACCTCAAGCAAAATGACTTAACTGATTTCTGAAGTAGAATCTGGGCAGTTACATCCACGAAGCTTCTGTCATGGGTCCCCTCAACAATAAAACTATCATTAGTGCTACTCAGACTTATAGGCAAAATATTATTATCGGCCTACTATGTAGAGTTTGTTTTAACCTCACTACGAAATCCATGAAATCGCTAGTATTGCCCCCTTTTGCAAATGGGAAAATTGGGACAGATTATATAAATTGCCAGAATGCAAAAAACTAGCACATGTTGGAAGCAGGATGCTAATCCACATAGAGAGCCCAGGGACTTGATTTCATTGCCTTAGGATCTCAGTGACGCCTGGATACGTAGGATCCTTCAATGTGACTGAAATATTTAGTCTAGAGCCTTCTGACTGTCCCGTCTCTTTCTTTGCAAAGTCTGCTTTTCCATTAGGCTTTCTAAGCAATTGGACTGTTGGACTCTGTAACTCAGTCACCTATTCCACAGACAGAGGAATCGAACTGAGACTTTGTGTTATAGATACACCAATCTGCCAGTGATGCCATGTGTGCATGCAAGCTAGGTTGCTTCATGTCCAACTCTTTGTGACCTCATGGACTGTAGTCACCAGGCTCCCTTGTACATGGGATTCTCCAGGCAAGAATACTGGAATGGGTTGCCATGCCTTCCTCTAGGGGATCTTCCCAACCCAGGGATCAAACTCATGTCTCTTACATCTCTGGTATTGCAGGCAGATTCTTTACCATTAGTGCCAGCTGGGAAGGCTCCAGTGACACGATAGCTGGCTCTAAAACAGAGTCTGCTTAGAAGGTTATGAATACTAGGGAGAGGCTTCTTTTTAAATTCTGCAACATGGGTTATGTCACTGCAGAAAAACAGTACAGGGTAAAATGGGTATGAGTTACTGTAGGCTTAACATAAGAACCAGAGTGTAGTGTTCTTAGCAAAATACTGATTGCTTATCATTGAAAACATTCAAAAAGAGAGACTGGACAATGACAGTGAGCTACAGTAGTTGTGAAAAGATTCCCAGATTTAATCATCTAAGTACCATTTTTTGAGAATGTGCTGTATCCCGGGGAATTTCCTAGAATATTTTATACAGATAGGCACCCCTATCAATGCATGTAGGGACCTTGCAAAATGATCAGAGATGCACAAGTATCAGTTAAGCTGAGGCTGCAGAAAGTGAGGGCTGCCTGTGTGTTGTGTGTGTATGTGTTCATGCAACACGCACGTGTATGTGAGTCATCGTATCCATTTAGTGACTTAGCTACAACTGTTGTTGTTGTTCAGTCACCCAGTCATGTCTGACTCTTGGTAACCCCATGGAATGCAGCATGCCAGGCCTACAATTCAAAGATGAGAAACCTAAGGTTACAAATGTCATGGCAGTTGCCACATGACTAAGATTCAACAAGTATCAATGCCAAGTTGTTTGACATTGAAGCCTGGGCTACGATACAGCACTCTGAAGTAAGCCCCCTCCTCTTCTCATCTTTCAGTCCTCTGGCACATAATCTCTATTGAATGAACAATTTATTGAACAAATGCATTAACAAATAACAACAACAACAAAAATTAGACCCTAGGCTGGGGTATGAAATTGTAAAATTTCAGGGCTTTTCACAGTCAAAAATATGTTTTTAAAATGTCTTTCTAAGTAAAAAAAGAAATTAAGGAAACAATTCCATTCACCATTGCAACGAAAAGAATAAAATACTTAGGAATATACCTACCTAAAGAAACTAAAGACCTATATATAGAAAATTATAAAACACTGATGAAAGAAATCAAAAAGGACACTAATAGATGGAGAAATATACCATGTTCATGGATCGGAAGAATCAATATAGTGAAAATGAGTATACTACCCAAAGCAATCTACAGATTCAATGCAATCCCTATCAAGCTACCAGCCACATTTTTCACAGAGCTAGAACAAATAATTTCACAGTTTGTATGGAAATACAAAAAACCTCGAATAACCAAAGCAATCTTGAGAAAGAAGAATGGAACTGGAGGAATCAACTTGCCTGACTTCAGGCTCTACTACAAAGCCACAGTCATCAAGACAGTATGGTAATGGCACAAAGACAGACATATAGATCAATGGAACAAAATAGAAAGCCCAGAGATAAATCCACACACCTATGGACACTTTATCCTTGACAAAGGAGGCAAGAATATACAATGGATTAAAGACAATCTCTTTAACAAGTGGTGCTGGGAAAACTGGTCAACCACTTGTAAAAGAATGAAACTAGAACACTTTAAAACACCATACACAAAAATAAACTCAAAATGGATTAAAGATCTAAATGTAAGACCAGAAACTATAAAACTCCTAGAGGAGAACATAGGCAAAACACTCTCAGACATAAATCACAGCAGGATCCTCTATGATCCACCTCCCAGAATTTTGGAAATAAAAGCAAAAATTAAGCAAATGGGATCTAATTAAAATTAAAAGCTTCCGCACAACAAAGGAAACTATAAGCAAGGTGAAAAGACAGCCTTCTGAATAGGATAAAATAATAGCAAATGAAGCAACTGACAAACAACTAATCTCAAAAATATACAAGCAACTTATGCAGCTCAATTCCAGAAAAATAAATGACCCAGTCAAAAAATGGGCCAAAGAACTAAATAGACATTTCTCCAAAGAAGACATATGGATGGCTAACAAACACATGAAAAATGCTCAACATCACTCATTACCAGAGAAATACAAATCAAAACCACAATGAGGTACCATTTTACACCAGTCAGAATGGCAGCAATCCAAAAGTCTACAAGCAATAAATGCTGGAGAGGGTGTGGAGAAAAGGGAACCCTCTTACACTGTTGGTGGGAATGTAAACTAGTACAGCCACTATGCAGAACAATGTGGAGATTCCTTAAAAATTTGCAAATAGAACTGCCTTATGACCCAGCAATCCCACTGTAGGGCATACACACTGAGGAAACCAGAATTGAAAGAGACACGTGCACCACAATGTTCATCACAGCACTGTTTATAACAGCCAGGACATGGAAACAACCTAGATGTCCATCAGCAGATGAATGGATAAGAAAGCAGTGGTACATACACACAATGGAGTATTACTCAGCCATTACAAAGAATACATTTGAATCAGTTCTAATGAGGTGGGTGAAACTGGAGCCGATTATACAGAGTGAAGTAAGCCAGAAAGAAAAACACCAATACAGTATACTAACACATATATATGGAATTTAGAAAGATGGTAATGATAACCCTGTATGCGAGATAGCAAAAGAGACACAGATGTATAGAACGGACTTTTAGACTCTGTGGGAGAGGGAGAGGGTGGGATGATTTGGGAGAATGGCATTGAAACATGTATACTATCAGGTAAGAAATGAATCACCAGTCTATGTTCGATACAGGATACAGGATGCTTGGGGCTGGTGCATGGGGATAATACAGAGAGATGATATGGGGTGGGAGGTGGGAGGGGGGTTCAGGACTGGGAACTCTCTACACCCGTGGCTGACTCATGTTAATGTATCACAAACCAATACAGTATTGTAAAGCAAAATAAAGTAAAAATAAAAAATAAAAAAAATGTCTTTCTATATAACGAGAAACTTGGGATTCATCCAACTATCACACAGATTCTCACTCATAAACAGCATCTTGAGAAGAAACAATGAAAAAAACCCTACAGGACATTTTCCCCGAGATGCAGGGAAATGAGTGAGGTTGTAGGGAAGGCAAGAAGATAAGCAACTGAATAAGCATTGAAAGAAGACTGCCTTTCTCAGGAATGCACTCTGCAGCCCAACCTGGGCCAGGCTTTTCGGTTTTTCAAACTGCCAAAGTACGGTAAAGGGAATGAAAGCCCAGAAACATCATCATTTCACACCTGTTACAATAATGAAGTCAATCATTGGTAATTCAACCAAGAATTATCAATGAATGCTAAGTCCACTGGGTGAACTTTTTGGAAACATTTCCATATTCTTACGATACCACTCAGTTGAAAGTAAAAGTGAAAGTCTGCACAGTCGTGTTCAACTCTTTGCGACCCCATGGGCTGGGATTCTATGGAGAGTCTATGGGATTCTTCAGGCCAGAATACTGAAGTGGGTACCCTATCCCTTCGCCAGGGGATCTTCCTGGCCCAGGGATTCAACCCAGGTCTCCCACAGTGTAGGCGGATTCTTTACCATCTGAGCTACTAGGGAAGATAATCACTCAGTTGAGTACTTTTTAATTATAGCAGGAGCATGGATAAACCATAACTTTAACCAAATGATCAAACTTATTATTACTAGCTATCACTTTGGCCACCTGATGCACAGAACTGACTCACTGGAAAACACTCTGAAGATGGGAAATATTGAAGGCAAAAGGAGAAAAAGGTGGCAGAGGATGAGACAGTTAGATACCACGACTGACTCAATGGACATGAGTTTAAGCAAACTCTGGGAGACAGTGAAGGACAGGGGAGGACTGTATGCTATACAGTCCATGGGGTGGCAAACATTCGGACACGACTTAGTGACTGAATCACAACAACAGCTATCACTGGTTATGAGACAAACTTACACCATGTGTTTTATAATATGTCTTATTGATACACTATTATAACTTATGTAATATTCCTGCCACAAGTGATTTACCTGAATCTAATCATGAGTAAACACAAAGATCAATCCACATTGAGAGAAATTCTGCAAAGTGGGGACTGGAATGCAAAAGTAGGAAGTCAAAAAACACCTGAAGTAACAGGCAAATTTGGCCTTGGAATGCGGAATGAAGCAGGGCAAAACTAATAGAGTTTTGCCAAGAAAACGCACTTGTCATAGCAAACACCCTCTTCCAACAACACAAGAGAAGACTCTACACATGGACATCACCAGATGGTCAACACCGAAATCAGATTGATTATATTCTTTGCAGCCAAACATGGAGAAGCTGTATATAGTCAACAAAAACAAGACCAGGAGCTGACTGTGGCTCTGATCATGAACTCTTTATTACCAAATTCAGACTCAAATTGAAGAAAGTAGGGAAAACCACTAGACCATTCAGGTATGACCTAAATCAAATCCCTTATGATTATACAGTGGAAATGAGAAATAGATTTAAGGGCCTAGATCTGATAGATAGAGTGCCTGATGAACTATGGAATGAAGTTCGTGACATTGTGCAGGAGACAGGGATCAAGATCATCCCCAGGGAAAAGAAATGCAAAAAAGCAAAATAGCTGTCTGGGGAGGCCTTAGAAATAGCTGTGAATAGAAGAGAGGTGAAAAGCAAAGGAGAAAAGGAAAGATATAGGCATCTGAATGCAGAGTTCCAAAGAATAGCAAGAAGAGATAAGAAAGCCTTCTTCAGCGATCAATGCAAAGAAATAGAGGAAAACAACAGAATGGGAAAGACTAGAGATCTCTTCAAGAAAATTAGAGATACCAAGGGAACATTTCATGCAAAGATGGGCTCGATAAAGGACAGAAATGGTAGGGACCTAACAGAAGAGGAAGATATTAAGAAGAGGTGGCAAGAATACACGGAAGAACTGTATAAAAAAGATCTTCACGACCCAGATAGTCATGATGATGTGATCACTAATCTAGAGCCAGACATCCTGGAATGTGAAGTCAAGTGGGCCTTAGAAAGCATCACTAAGAACAAAGCTAGTGGAGGTGATGAAATTCCAGTTGAGCTGTTTCAAATCCTGAAAGATGATGCTGTGAAAGTGCTGCACTCAATATGCCAGCACATTTGGAAAACTCAGCAGTGGCCACAGGACTGGAAAAGGTCAGTTTTCATTCCAATCCCAAAGAGAGGCAATGCCAAAGAATGCTCAAACTACTGCACAACTGCACTCATCTCACATGCTAGTAAAGTAATGCTCAAAATTCTCCAAGCCAGGCTTCAGCAATACATGAACCGTGAACTCCCTGACGTTCAAGCTGGTTTTAGCAAAGGCAGAGGAACCAGAGATCAAATTGCCAACATCCGCTGGATCATGGAAAAAGCAAGAGAGTCCCAGAAAAACATCTATTTCTGCTTTATTGACTATGTCAAAGCCTTTGACTGTGTGGATCACAATCAACTGTGGAAAATTCTGAAAGAGATGGGAATACCAGACCACCTAACCTGCCTCTTAAGAAATCTGTGTGCAGGTCAGGAAGCAACAGTTAGAACTGGTCATGGCACAACAGACTGGTTCCAAATAGGAAAAGGAGTACGTCAAGGCTGTATATTGTCACCCTGACTATTTAACTTATATGCAGATTACATCATGAGAAACGCTGGACTGGAAGAAACACAAGCTGGAATCAAGATTGCAGGGAGAATATCAATAATCTCAGATATGCAGATGACACTGCCCTTATGGCAGAAAGTGAAGAGGAACTAAAAAGCCTCTTGATAGTGAAAGAGGAGAGCGAAAAGTTGGCCTAAAGCTCAACATTGAGAAAACGAAGATCATGGCATCCGGTCCCATCACTTCATGGGAAATAGATGGGGAAACAGTAGAAACAGTGTCAGACTTTATTGTTTGGGGCTCCAAAATCACTGCAGATTGTGACTGCAGCCATGAAATTAAAAGACGCTTACTCCTTGGAAGAAAAGTTATGACCAACCTAGATAGCATATTCAAAAGCAGAGACATTAAGTTGCCGACTAAGGTCCGTCTAGTCAAGGCTATGGTTTTTCCTGTGGTCACGTATGGAAGTGAGAGTTGGACTGTGAAGAAGGCTGAGTGCCAAAGAATTGATGCTTTTGCACTGTGGTATTGGAGAAGACTCTTGAGAGTCCCTTGGACTTCAAGGAGATCCCACCAGTCCATTCTGAAGGAGATAAACCCTGGGAATTCTTTGGAAGGAATGATGCTGAAGCTGAAACTCCAGTACTTTGGCCACCTCATGCGAAGAGTTGACTCATTGGAAAAGACTCTGATGCTGGGAGGGATTGGGGGCAGGAGGAGAAGGTGATGACCGAGGATGAGATGGCTGGATGGCATCACGGACTCGATGGATGTGACTCTGAGTGAACTCTGGGAGATGGTGATGGAAAGGGCGGCCTGGCGTGCTGCGATTCATGGGGTTGCAAAGAGTCAGACACGACTGAGCGACTGAACTGAACTGAACTGGCCTTGACGCCTTAAAAAATGTCTGTGTGATGAGAGACAAACTAAACAAAAGTGTAAGGGACATTATAAGATTAAACGGAACTTAAAAGTGATAACAAATGCAACATGCTATAACTCAATCATGCGGCAAGCAACCAAATGAGCGAAGTGTGTGTGTGCATTGTATATTTGTGCCAGTTACCTAATTACTGTCTGTTAGTTCTCACTGCACTCTTAACTCTTATTTGAGATACTGGAGTTGGGTATTGTGGGTGAACAGTGAACAGTATTCTGCCGGCTGGAGTAAAATGGGGCTTTATCAGTAGAGGGCTCAGAGGGGCTTACAAGCAAGGGGGATTCTCAGCCTTGTTTTGGTTCTCACTAATTTCTCCTTCCTCAAGTACAACTGCTGTCGGCTGGTCTGCGAGCCCTCAGCCAGGTTCTCCACCCAGAAACTCTATTCACACTCCAGTCAACCTACACCAAGGTTCTCTGCTTCTGGGCCACGCACTGAACACAGCCACCCTCTTCCATAATGCCTTACCCTGCTTTGCAGGAGAACAACTTCTTCCACAACTGACTCTTATGTGGGTATGTTCTTGCATCTCTACGGGCAGTGAATATCCCCTGCGTCTGCTATTCCTACATGCTTCAGAGCAGGGTCTGTAAGCTTTCCCTGTAAAGGGCTAGACAATAAATAATCTACACTTCGTGGCTATAAGGTCTCTGTCACAACTACTCAAATATGATTTTGGAGAAAAGGAATAAAAATGGATTAAAAAGATCGCTTTGAAGAGTTTGAAAGAAACTGAGGGAAGGGAGTGACAGCATCTCAGAGGCTCGGAAGAGCCTTCGCTGAAACCATCCCGGTGGTTGACTTGCTGCCCGGTTTTAGCAGCCAGAAACCAGCAGGTGGCAGCAGAGAGCTATTCTAATGGAAGAGACTCCTGCGTGAGCAGAAAGGACAGCTGAAGAGCAAAGTGGAACAGTCAATGCTCTGTGTCCAGAGACCCATGTTTAAAGAGAAAATGGAAGGAGAAACTAAACATAAATAGATCTAAGCTGATAATCACGGATGTTTCATCCCTTTCATTTCCAGTGACAAAAGGGGGCACTAAGGAAAAGGTTGTAGAATTCATTACATAAGGTATGAGACATGAAGAGAGAGAAATAGACTTTAAGAATTAAAACCATAGAGCAAAATATGGGATTTCTGCAAGTGGGCTGGGCTGAGTTAGTGGTGCAGGGCAGCTCTGGCTGTGAATTGCTAGAGCAGTTTTAGGTGGTCAGGACCCTAAAGCAAGTCCAGGAGGCAGCCCACCCAACCCGGTTCTACCCAAAAGTAAATACAACAGTGCTGCTACTTCATCTATCATTTTTTATGAAGGTATATGTGCTTTCTGTAGAAATATTTTAAAACTAAAAAAATTAAAATGAACCCATAAAGCCAGAGATACACATTTTGACTTTTTGGTCCATTCCTTTTTAGATCTAGAGATTGAATACTACCTTGGGTAAAATTACACTTGTATTACTCTATTACCTAGAAATCTGTATATTTAAATTTTCCCACTGTATGTTAACTATGTACTCAAGCTTTCCATAAAAATTTACTGAGTACTTACTTTTTTCTAAGTATTATTAGACCTAGGGATGCAGCAGTGTAGAAAATAGACAATAATTCTTGTCCCTCTGTAACATATTTTCTGGCAGTTATTAAGTAATTAATCATAAACACCTTCAAATTGCATCTATATAGACTGAAGCGACTTAGCAGCAGCAGCTTCTGTTTATCTTCGTTATCTGGTGATTTTAAGCCCTATATTTCTAAATAATGTTAATGAATTATAGATTATGAATACACTTCAAATTCTTTACTTATTATTGATAAATTAACTTTTCAGAAAGGTTCTATTAATTTATACTGAGCTGGATACTCCAGCAGCTTATGAGAGTCACTATACTGATATGTCTTTGCCTTTATCAAATATTAGTTTTGATTTATGTAAAATTGGCATAACATGTTCTTTTTTCACAAAATTACTGTAAGAGTGGAAGATAGTGCATACAAAGTAGTAGACTGAAGGAGATATTCACATTAAGCATTCAAAAAATAGATTACTTTCAATATGTTACTTAGAATCTACACATTATCAGGAGACAGACTTGAGTTAAATGTTCAAGTCAATTATTGAAGACTGTATTATCCTAAAAAGTGAAAGTAGCCCTATTCTATGAAGTATCTTTTAAGTTGTTTATCCCTAATATTTTTGAAATTATATCATCTTTCAGGCTCCAAAATGTTTTATATTCAATATTATTCATTTATCACACAAGGCACAATGTAAGTATTGTCATACACATTTAAGAGATGAAAAACCTAGGCTCAATATGGTTAAGCAATATTTTCAAAATAAATACTTAGCAGAACAGGAATTTAAATTATGAAACATTTGACTCCAAAACCTATACTCTTTCAACAAAATCACATATCCCTTTGAAAAGAGAGAAAAAGAAACAAAATTCACAGATTTAAATGGAAATACTAAAGAGTTAATTCATCACCTCTTGTCTGGCAAACAAAGCTCTAATCCAGTAGAATAGGAATGGAAGTTATGTTTTCATATAGTTTTTGCAACAAGTCAAATAAAGTTTAATTTTGTTCTCAAGTGTTTGTACCATCAATATGCTTTATTTATATAATACCTCTCAGGTCTATTTACTACTCCCATGTACATGTGTCAGGAAAATAAACTGGTACTTAACTAAGGGAACACCTAGTTGCCTTTTGAAGGACTTAAGCCTTAACATACCTTCACTCTATTTCTCTTTTATTTGTACCGTTAAACTTTTCCCCAGTAAACATGTACCACTAATTGGGTCCCAGTATTACAATTAATGACTTCCTTTCATTCAACTTTGCTGAAGTATTCCTCCTCTGAATGTAGTAGAGAAGAATCTTAGTAAACTAAAATCCAATGGGACAAAGGAAAAGAAAATACGGATCAGAGAGATAAAGAAGAGTGACTATGCTATCAATTTAAAGCACAAGTGACTCTGAGCTTCTAGGTTACTTAAAACAGAGGGACACACGAAACTTTAGAGCATGCTTAATTAATAATAAGAGATTAATAATTAATAATAATAAATTTTATATCAATAAAAATTTTCTCTTAGTTCTGAAATCTAAAGTAAACCAGGTGCATTGATTTTTGAACATTTTGAACAGTATAACCACTTCTCTCACTACTGTGAAAAACCTAAGTACCAATGGTCAACTTTGAACATACTTTTACCAGCCTTTGTTAAAAGCCAAGGACACAGTATCAGTTCATAACACAATAGAGGCAGTAGCAGATGGTGAAAATAATATCCTCTAGATTTTAATGAGACATAAACCCTCAAGAATCTTAATGAAAAAATATCAGAATATTCATTATATAATCATTTTATAAATACCATCATGTCTTCTGTCCATTTTTTGATTTGTTTGTTTGCCTTGTTTTTTAATATTGAGTTGCATGAGCTGTTTGTATATTTTGGAGATTAATCCCTTGTCAGCTACTTCATTTGCAAATATTCTCCAAATCTAAAGGTTATCTTTTCATCTTGTTTATGGCTTCCTCTGCTGTGCAAAATCTTTTAAGTTTAATTAGGTCTCATTCATTTATTTTTATTTTCATTACTCCAGGAGATGAGTCAAAAAGATCTTGCTGCAATTTATGTCCAAGAGTGTTCTGAATATGTTTTCTTCTAAGAGGTTTATAGTGTCTGGCCTTATATGTAGGTCTTTATTCCACTTTGAGTTTATTTTTCTGTATGGTGTTAGAGAGTGTTCTAACATCATTCTTTTACATGTAGCTGTCCAGTCTTCCCAGAATCCCTCACTGAAGAGACTGTCTCTTCTCCACTGTAGACATTTCTCCCAAAACATGACATACAGAGGGCCAACAAACATATGAAAGATGCTCAACATCACTGATTAAAAATTAGAGAAATGCAAATCAAAACCACTACAATGAGGGAACACCTCACAACAGACAGAAGAGCCATCATCAAAAAATCTACAAACAATAAGCACTGGAGAGAAGTATGGAGAAAAGGGACCCTCTTACAATGTTGCTGGGAATGTAAATTGGTACAGTCACTCTGCAGAACAGTACAGAGGTTCTTATAAAACTAAAAACAGAGCTCCCATATGACCCAACAAATGCACTCCTGGGCATATACCCAGAGAAAACTATAATTCAGAAGGATACAAGCATGCCAGTGTTCACTGAAGCACTGATTACAATAGCTTGGACATGGAAGCAACCTAAATGTCCATCAGCAAAAGAATGGATAAATCTGTACACACACACATAAACACACACACACTGGAATATTACTCAGCCATAAAAAGGAATGAACTGATGCCATCTGCAGAGATGTGGATGGACCCAGAGACTGTCATGCAGTGTGAAGTCAGAAAGAGAAAAAGAAATATTATATAATATTGCATATATGTGAAATCTAGAAAAATGATACAGATGAATTTATTTGCAAAGCAGAAATAGAGACACAGATATAGAGAACAAATGTATGGATACCAAGGGGGAAGGGATGGTGGGAGATTGGGACTGACATATACAGATAACTAATGAGAACCTACTGTATTGCATAAGGAACTCTCTACTCAGTACTCTGTGATGACCTGCATTGGAAGGAAATCCAAAAAAGAAGGGTTGTATTATACATATAGCTGATCACTTTGCTGTACAGCAGAAATTAACGCAAGATTGTAAAGCAACTATATTCCAACAAAAATAAATTTAATAATTGCAAAAAAAAAACCCATCAGTCTTATCTGGAATTAGGAATAGAAGCTGTATAGTGCACAAATCAAATTTTGGCTTATTAAAGCTCTGTTCTGTTAATTGAAATGGACTTGCTCAGTAGGTTCTGACTTTTACTTTAGTCAAATAAACGGTCTATAAGCTTTGATTCAGAAATGAACAAATAGTTGAAGCGAGAGCCAAGATTTTTCTCTAAAAAAAGTTCTGGGTTGCTTGAAATATTTGGGGGGGAAGACAACTCAAGAAAACTAACTTCTAAACTATAAAGTTATAGACCATATTACTGTGGCCTAGAACAGTCCAAGGACATAACACATTGTCTTTTTCACATAGCATTAAAAATGACACTTAAAAAACACTACTCAGCCATGAAAAAGAATGGCATAATACTATTTGCAGAAACATGGATGGACCTAGAGATTAAATACTAAGTGAAATAAGTCAAACAGAGAAAGACAAATTCCATATGATATCACTTATATGTATAATCTAAAATTGACACAAATGAACCCTTCATGAACCAGAACAGACTCAGAAAACAAACTTATCATTACCAGAAGGGGACGGAGGTGGGGAGGGGTGAATTAGGAGTTTGGGGTTGGCAGATACAAACTACTGTGTATAAATAGATAAAAATCATACTGTATAGCACAGGGAACTATATTTAGTATCCTCTACTAAACTACACAAGCTGGAATCAAGATTGCCGGGAGAAATATCAATCATCTCAGATATGCAGATGACACCACCCTTATGGCAGAAAGTGAAGAACTAAAAAGCCTCTTGATGAAAGTGAAAGAGGAGAGTGAAAAAGCTGGCTTAAGCTCAACATTCAGAAAACGAAGATCATGGCATCTTGTCCCATCACTTCATGGGAAATAGATGGGGAAAGAGTGGAAACAGGCTCAGACTTTATTTTTGGGAGCTCCAAAATCACTGCAGATGGTGACTGCAGCCATGAAATTAAAAGACACTTACTCCCTGGAAGGAAAGTTATGACCAACCTAGATAGCATATTCAAAAGCAGAGACATTACGTTGCCGACTAAGGTCCGTCTAATCAAGGCTATGGTTTTTCCTGTGGTCATGTATGAATGTGAGAGTTGGGCTGTGAAGAAAGCTGAGTGCTGAAGAATTGATGCTTTTGAACTGTGGTGTTGGAGAAGACTCTTGAGAGTCCCTTGGACTGGAAGGAGATCCACCCAGTCCATCCTAAAGGAGATGAGTCCTGGGTGTTCATTGGAAGGACTGATGCTAAAGCTGAAACTCCAGTACTTTGGCCACCTCATGCGAAGAGTTGACTCATTGGAAAAGACTCTGATGCTGGGAGGGATTGGAGGCAGGAGGAGAAGGGGACGACAGAGGATGAGATGGCTGGATGGCATCACCATCTCGTTGGACATGAGTTTGAATGAACTCTGGGAGTTGGTGATGAACAGGGAGGCCTGGTGTGCTGTGATTCATGGGGTTGAAAAGAGTCGGACACAACTGAGCAACTGAACTGAACTGAACTGAACTAAACTACAATGAAAAGTAATGTGAAAAAGAATATATATATACTTGAATTACATTACTGTACAAGAAACTAGCATAACATTGTAAATCAATTATACTTCAATTAAAAAAAACAAAAAATAACCATTAAACATCTAAATTTTTGAAACAGAATCATATAATATCTGTGATCAGACTACAATGGAATTAAACTAGAAATCAGTAACAGAAAGATAACCAGAAAATTCCAAAATATGTAGAGACTAAACACATTTTTAAATAATACATAGTCAAAGAATCAACTGCAAAAGATTTTAAAATATTTTGAACTAAATAAAAATGGGGATGTAATTTACCAAAATTTGTGATACGCAGTAAAAGCAGTACTTAAGAAGGAAAATCACAGCACTTAATACATATATCAGAAAATAAGAAAGATCTAAAATCAAAAACCTAGGTTTCCACCTTAGAAACCGATAAAAACAACAGCAAATTAAATACAAAATATGCAGAAGAAAAGAATGAAAAAAGAGACATCACTACAAATCCCATGTACATTGTAAGGATAATAAAGGAACACTGAAAAATTATTTGCTTAAAAATTACATAGCCTAAATAATGACCAATTCCTTGAGAGGCACAATCTTCCAAAATTCACAGAAGAAACAGATGATCCAACCACTCTGGAAGACGTTTTGGTCTGAGACAAAACTATATTCTTATTGTAAGATCCAGCAATCACATTACTTGGTATTTACACAAAGGAGTTGGAAACACAGATCCACACAAACACCTGCACACGATATTTATAGTGACTTTATTAATAGCTGCCAATACTTGGAAGCAACTCAGATACTTATCAATAGATGAATGGATAAACTGTGGCATCCAGACTAGCATATTATTCAGTGCTAAAAAGAAATGAGCTATTATATGCATGAAAACACAGAGAAAAACCTTAAATGCCTATTAGTAAATGAAAGAAATCTATCTGAAAAGGCTATCTATTGCATGATCTCAACTATAGGACAATGTCGAAAAGGTGAAAGTATGGAGTAAAAGATCAGTGGTTGCCATGGTTTTGGGAGAGGAATGAAGAGGAGGAACATGCAAGATTTTTACGGCAGTTAAAATACTCTGTCCTTCAACTCAATTTTGCTGTGACCCTAATGCCATCCTAAAAAATCCAAAGTCTTAATAACGATCCCTGCTATGGTTATTTTGAATTTTTGAACCTAACTGAATTTTTGTTGTTCGGAGTGTATCTTTAGTTAGTATCCAATCGACTAGTTTATTCCAAGATCACCATCAGAAGATCTTGTCCCCAAAGTCACCACAGCTACCTAAAAGCCATGCTACTTTGGAAAATCACTCTACAATAAGTGTATTAATAACTCCAAAGTGAGCATATTAAAAACAACCACACAGAATTATGAATGTTAAATTACTTAACTTGTATAAAGAGACCTGGATATAATAAGCTTGCAGAAAACTCTGTCACCCTTTCTACTGCCATCCTTCTTTTCTACTAAGTTTCCACTTAGTTCTAACACTATAAGTTTATCCTAGAATCAGAGTGGCTTCATATTTTACTTTTTCACCAAAATTCCAATATGTCCGAACAAAAAGCCCTGCAAATTCCTGCAGCTTGCAAAGAAATCTTCTTCTGAAGTGTTAAGAATTTCTTAACATCTGATGAGAGCTTTCAAGATTTATTTTTTACAGTATCACATTCTCCAGATAACACTGGATGATTTTCTGGTCACACCATAATTGAACACATTTTTCCCTTTTATTGATTCATCTCCCATCACTATTAGCTAATTTTATCCTAGGACTTGGCTAATCACGTCTTTTCTGAATAGACCAGTTATTAGGATTGAATGTATGGAAATACTGTGGCAAATCATTTGCAACAGCTGGAAAATTCCAGAAACTTCTAGGTATTTTGATTGTTCAAAGTTGCTTCTAGTCTAAGTTGCCTAAAACTTATTGGGGCATTTTATGATACATTTGAAAAAGAAAATTCAGAAAGTCTACTTCTTAGACACTGCTGCTGCTGCTGCTGCTGCTAAGTCGCTTCAGTCATGTCCAACTCTGTGCGACCCCATAGACAGCAGCCCACCAGGCTCCCCCGTCAAGGTTATTTTTCAAATCTAGCTCAGAGGTGGTAATGAATTTCTGGAAGACACATACTAAGGACTAATTTCAGGCCAGGATCAACAAACACACAAAATTTTCTGCAAGGAAAACATGATGCCCTGACTCAGAAAATTATATAGACTTTCTTTAATTAGTCAATGAAATACAGTGGGTCATTACAAAGGGAGAAATTATAAAAAATGAATTACTACAAATACAAATTATCTAAAAACTATCTATAAATTTACTTTTAAGTTATCACCATTCTGACACATAAATACATCACAGAAATTTAGTGTCCTATATATATTCAATTTAGAGATTAGCAGATATGTTTAACAATAGGGAGTATTTACTGAATGGAGTAATTTCATTCTGTTACTTCCTTCTAGTTATCTCTCAGCTACCACAGTGTGATAAGGAATCTGATGAACAACTTCTTCAATTCTGCATGATCTAGCCAGAGAGACACTTTGCCTTGGCAAAGCAAGTACAGTGGAGTCAAATCAAATTTGCACTTAACCTACAAATTGTAGTTTATGGCATCAGGAAAATTTAGAAAAAAATAAACAGTTCAATACAACATCCTTCTTAATAAATGAGTGCCTCAGATTAGTGAAGCAATACTTGTGAAGAGTTAAAGTAGGTTGTGACAGCTATGGGACAAATACATGAATGATATTAAGGGTTTCCTGTCACCTGAAAAAAATAAAACATTGTTAAATGGCCAAATCAGTGCATGACATGTTCACTGACAGTTTCAATGAAGAAATTAATCAATGGCCATAGATATACACATATTAATGAAAAATTAAATTATAAATAACATAATCACTGCCATATTTCTAAAATAATTTTGAGATTAATTTTTGCTAAACAATTTTTATTATACTAATTTTGGAATATATAAGATACAAGAATCCCATTCAATAAATAACCCATGGGAAGAGACACAGGTGCAACACACCAAGTCAGCCAGACAGCTGGTCTCAGTGTGGGAAGAAAACCCTGATCTTCCAATACAGAACCACTTATGGGAAGGCAATCTACATGTCCTAAGGTCAGACAGCACAAGACAAAGTCTTCATTGAGAATAGTTCTACTACAGGGCCTGGACAGAAATGTGGATTCTACATGTTTCAGATACTTGTATACCCAAAATCTTTAATTAAAAAAAGAATGCCGTGGGACTTCCCTGGTGGTTCAGTGTTTAAGAATTTTCCCGCCAATGCAGGGGACACAGGTTCAACTCCTGGTCCAGGAACTAAGATCCCACATGACGCAGGGCAACTTAGCCCACATGCACCACAACTGCTGAAGCCCGTGCTCCCTAGAGCCCATGTTTTGCAACAAGAGAAGTTTCCACAATGAGAAGCCCAAGCCCCTGCTCACCACGACTACAGAAAGCCTGCTCACAGCAACAAAGACCCAGAAGAGCCACCCGCCCCCCCCGCAAAATGTCAAAGATGGGAGAGGTCTGGATGTGATGTGTGATGGACAAAAGTAGCCTGTTAAAGTGGTCCTTCAGGTGTGGTAATGAAGCTGACTTTAGTAGTCTCTATTTCAAGTGGCAGGGAGTGGCTATTTGTCATCTCTCTCACTTAGGAGTGAATTTGAGGTCTATAAGCAGTTGTTTTCACAGCACTGTGGTCAACTAATTGCTTGGTACTCTGGAAGCTAATAACTTGCAGGTCTAATGTAGGTACTCCCTGGTATGGGTTCGAGGGCACCTCCCATCATCTCTTTTTCCTGCCAGAGACAGGAACTATTTTACATGTTAGATATGTAGGAGGAGACAACCAAGCATCACTCTCTTCTGGTGATCCAGGTAGTTTAAGGTTGGTGATAGAAACGAGTAAGCACAAGTGTTGATTAGCTACATTGAGCCCCATTTCTCTTCTATTAAGGCCAACCTCTAAAGAAAAACTGATTTTTCTTCTGATTTATAGGAGTGACTTTTCTGAAAAAAAAAAAAAACAAACTAACATAGCTTAAATTAAAATCTATCAATATTAAATCAATAAAGTTCAGGCTCATTACACTTTTCATAACTAACAAGAACACAGAGATACAAACCTTGAATTTTCTTCTCACTTCTGCTACTTTCTGTTCTAACTCCTCTGTTTTAAATTTGGTTAGGTGAAAAATAGCACCGATGTTATAAGCTTCCTTGTATAGTTGTTTAAGAAAATCTTCATTTTTTGACCTCATTTTCAAAAGAGATTGGATTTCGGACTCAAGCTCTGATTTTTTCCTTATACTGTAAAAAAAAAAAAGCATAAATATTGATATGATTATTCCAAAAGAGGATCTATTGAGGCAAATATATTTAATAATGATAAAAGGGAATAAAATCGCATTTTATGTTGCCAAAAATACGAAATAACCATACACTTAATCTAAACTAAGAGAAAAATACATTCCAAAATTCCATTTCTTTTTCTGCTTCTCCTGATGGCTACTTCTAAGTGTCAAGCTGTGCTCAATATCATGAGAAAAAGCATATTAATAAGAAAGGCTTGGCAAACCAAGATGTTCAAATTTCAGAGCACTGATTTTCCTTCTATAGCCACCCATCCTTTCTAATCCTATATAACATTGCTACTAAGAATAATAAAATAGAAGAAAAATTCAGCCCATGAAAAAGACAAACAACAAAACTCAACAAAAGAAAACAACTAAAACTCTCAAAAAGAAAACCAATAGCTAAGGGAAAAGAGTTGGTAGGGAAAAAAAAGAAGGTAAGACATTAATATCACTGTAAGATTCTCAAAGACACAGAGAAATACAAGATTCTATGGCACACTAGCTGTCCATATTAGCTCTCCACACTAGTTGTCCACAGACTGGTTGTCCACTAGGTTCTATGGCAGTTACTGCCCACACTGGGTACTGTCTTTGTTCCAAATATAAATCACTGAGGCATACAAAATAAGAAAATACAAAAAGTATATATAGTTACACTCACAAATGAGCTAACCATGTTTGTAGAATAGAAATGGAACTGGAAAGCAAAGCAGCAGTTAGGGCCTTAAGGATATTCACTACAAAGGAAAACAAAAAATGTAACTATGTGAGGTCATTGATGCGTGTTAATTATTTCTCAAAGGATATGTATGTCAAATCATTACATTTCATGCTTTTAATGTATACAGTTTTGTCATTTGTACCTCAGTAACACTGAAAAACATTTAAATAAAATGATAGGAGGTGTATGTAACAAAATTTTATGTGAAAAATTTCCAGTACTGAAAACCAGGATGGGTCATTAAATTGAAAAGTCCCATTTAATACTAAACTGGATGTATTAGACACCTAGAAACACACACCCCCGTAGATGTGCAACAGTGAAATTTCAGAACTCTGAAAATAGGAAGAGAAAATTCTAAACTTGCCAGAGAGAAAAAAACAGATTATCTACAAAGAAATGACATCCAAATATCATCAGATGTCTTATCAAGCAAAACTAAATGAAATACAGGTAAGCTCAGATTTAATGTAAAACATGATGATTATAATTAATAGTAAAAACAATACTGTATTAAATACAGGAAATTTGCTAAGACTGTATATCTCAAGTGCCATTATTTTGGTCTGGATAATTTCAGAGACTATATAGTCCATGGGGTTGCAAAGAGTCGGACACAACTGACCTTCACTTTCACACTACATGCATACACATAAAAGGTAACTGCATGAGATGATGTCTTAATTAGCTTGATTGGGATCATCATTTCACTATGTGCATTCAAATCATCATGATATACACCTTACATATGTACAACAGTTTAAAGATTAAATGAAAGAATAAAATGAATAATACTTTCAAACTAATGAGAAAAAATGACTTCAGATCTAGAATACGATACCTTGAGAAAATCCTTGTTTGAATGAATATGGATTGAATAGAAAATGAGGTGTGAGTTTATGGAAACAGCAGTGTCTAGTTAAATAAGATTTTTCTCACAAAGAATGGAAGGGCATTTTGGGGATGCAGTGCTCTGCTTTATCTTGTGTTTGCTTCTTCTAAGCTGAGAAATATTATACAATGTTAATAAAGTATTAAAATAGAGAAAAGTAACAATGATTCATGGAAAAGAGGAAAAAATTGTGTCAAACCTCTGAGTGCATTAAGCAAGAACAGCGTCCATGTGGCAAGCGCATGGGTAGTGAGCACTCCTATACAGAAGCTGCTGCTAAGTCGCTTCAGTCGTGTCCGACTCTGTGCAACCCCACAGACGGCAGCCCACCAGGCTCCCTTGTCCCTGGGATTCTCCAGGCAAGAACACTGGAGTGGGTTGCCATTTCCTTCTCCAATGCATGAAAGTGAAAAGTGAAAGTGAAGTCGCTCAGTCATGTCCGACTCCTTGAGACCCCATGGACTGCAGCCTACCAGGCTCCTCTGTCCATGGGATTTTCCAGCAAGAGTACTGGAATGGGGTGCCATTGCCTTTTCCGCCTATACAGAAGAGTCTTCCATTATTGTATCAAAATGTGTGAAGACAGATGCAAATAGGTTGGTAAGATAAAAGGTAATTCCCATTTAATTGCATGTATGTTCTTTATGAATTACAATGGGGGATTATTAGCTTAAAATGAGGGTGATGTGCATATTAGGATTGAGGCAAATAAGAGGATATGAAACAGTTGTCAGAAAAACTGAAGTGTCTAGAAATTTCTTGGCATGTTAAATATTGCTTGACACTTATAGCCATAGAATTTAAGTTTTACTCAAGGGCAAATGTATTCCAATGTTCAGTTCAGTTCAGTTCATTTCAGTCGCTCAGTCGTGTCCGACTCTTTGCGACCTCATGTATTGCAGCACACCAGGCCTCCCTGTCCATCACCAACTCCCAGAGTTCACTCAGACTCACATTCATCAAGTTGGTGATGCCATCCAGCCATCTCATCCTCTGTCGTCCCCTTCTCCTCCTGCCCCCAATCCCTCCCAGCATCAGAGTCTTTTCCAAAGAGTCAACTCTCTGCATGAGGTGCCAAAGTACTGGCACCTCAGCACTTCAGTTTTAGCATCAGTCCTTCCAAAGAAATCCCAGGGTTGATCTCCTTCAGAATGGACTGGTTGGATCTCCTTGCAGTCCAAGGGACTTAATGAGGCTTAAATATGAAGGCCTCTAACTGACCTCTAGCCCTTAAAAGTCCTTTGAGTGCCCCTAATGGTATTTTTACATGGTCATATGTTTTTGTTAAGTTTGCAAAAATGAGATATTTTAACCACAATTTATTAAGAACTGTTTTCTCTATTTTTCTTTTTCTAATATAATTTATATTCTGTCAAGAAACATTAAAATGGCTATGGGCACTCTGTATTATAATTTTATGCTCCTTCTTTCCTAAAGAGGCTTCGCCTTCTATAACCTTTGAAAGTGAAAGTGAAGTTGCTCAGTCGTGTCCAACTCTTTGCAACCCCATGGACTGTAGCCTAATAGGCTCCTCCATACATGAGATTGTCCAGGCAAGACTACTGGAGTGGGTTGTCATTTTCTTCTCCTGTATAACCTTTTAGGGTCCACCAAACCAGTATCCACCCATAGTGACAGTAATGAGCACAGTTGTATTTTCTTAGCCACAATCAACTGTTAGGATCTTGGTTTAGTCCAAAGATATACTTTCAGGTCATAAAAACAAAGTTTTGGAAGTTATTTTAAATGAATACTTATTTTGATTATAAATAGGTTGTATAAAAAAGGAAGGAAGAGAAGGGGATATACAAATACACTAGGGATGAGAGACTAATCATCATAAAGGGTTATATAATTGCTGCAGCAATAGTAGTACAAGAGGAAGTAAGCTGGAGAGAGAGGTTCTGCTTGTCAGGGAGTGGATTTTTAAAATCAAGATCAGTAGGTAACTCCAGTGTTGGAAATGACAAGATGGTTCATGTGAGGTAGAAGACAAGATGGTTAGGAATCTGGACGTCTAAGAACTGAGAATCCAATTCTAGTATGTACTTTAATAGAGACCAAATTCAGATTTTGATTGCTTCTGAAGAGGGAGAGAACAGAAACAGGAAAGGCTATTTACTTGCAAGATTTCAATCCCTTTAAAAAAAATCTAAAGTAGGCTAATGCATCTCTGAGTAGTTAATTTTGAATAGGGCATATACCATTTTCTCTTTTAATATCTGAAAACTTAAAAAAAAAAGAAAAACCAAAATAGTTTAAGCATTTTCATTCAAAAGTTTGCTGCTAAATGCTGAAAAAATCACATTCTATATCTATACTCCTAAGAAGTAACTCAGATTAATAGGCTGATAAAATACAGCTACACGAGTATGAAAAACATAGTACCCTGTGAATTCATTCTAAGTATTCCAGGCTATTCAACAACTTCAATCATATTCTAACTGCTATCTCTGCAAATAAATTACCATCCTGTTAACTCTTGATAAACATATTTCATAAAATATATCAGTCTGTCTTTATAGTGTTCATTAGCCTTTTTGCTCATTTCCCTCAATGATCAATCCCATCTTTGGATCACTGCCGTTACAGAGGCATTTTCTTGCTTGAGGTATGGTAGAGCATTAGAAGTAGGTATTTAGAATATTTTACAGAGCTTAAATGTAAGAAAATGGCTATATAGAAATTCATACCACACAGTTAACTTCAGCAAACTAAATCCAAACGAATCAACTTCAAGTCATCTTAAGCAAGTTCATTTCCTTGACATACGTTGCTGAAGCCTGTCTATCATGCGAATAAGCAATCAAGGAAAATTATTTGCTCACATCAAAAGACCCAAATACAAAGGGTCCATTGTAAATGGATGCTGGTTTATTTGAAAGACAAAATTGTTTAACTATGCACTGCTACTCCAAGGTAAGTAATCATATACCATCATCATCACCAAAAGCTCTTGCAGGTATTTGTTATATACAGAGTACTGAACAAAGTTGGTTGAAAATTGCATCTATCTTTTAATATTTCCATTTAAAAATGGACTATATAGGAACAACAGATAATATACTTAATTAATTATTTAATTAATATCTTCATGTTAGCATAGGTGCATAGTGGAACAAGTTCATGTACTGCTCAGCTTCAATAAGTGGTAGTCTGGAAAGCAGTTTTAGAGAGGTGTTAGAAACTTCAAAGTATTAGAGCCAATCTTCTCCTATAAATCTATTTAACATTTGTAAACAGCAATGATGCTAAGAAATATTTCTAAACAAAAAAATCATATATATTTAAAATAAGGCATAAAAATAAAACCCCCAAATTAGAGTAATTCTCACAAAAATTAAGGTTCACCCATATAATAGACTTTTGTATAGATATTTAGATATTTAAATGATGTATTTGAAATCTGTATAACAATATGACAAAAATTCAACTATACCATGATGAGAATAAAATAAGAACACACAGTTTCATCAAGAAAGAAATAGCAATACATTAACAGTGATTACTTTTATTGACATGATTTTAGGTTTTCAGTCTGTTTTTGTACATTTTACATTTTCTTTTCTACACTAAATATGCATTACAATCAAGCTGCTAAAAAGATCATACAAGATGCTTTCACTCTGAATGCCCTGAAAATTTGATAAAATGGAGCTTTGAATATCACAGTTGAGGAAAATTTTTTTTTTAAAGTCTTGGGCATATTCAAGGAAGCAAACTGAAAAGGAGAACCACTCTCAAAAATATAAAGATGCAAATGATTAACAACTTTTCCCTAGGACTCAAAGATTTCCCACAGAAGCTTTCCAAAAGAAAATGGACAACTCACATTAAAGACAGCCAAGAACACAAGGGTAAGAAACAGCAAAAGCATCAGCTAGAAGAATAAGAGACAGAAGCAAGTAACAAAATTACACATATTTACATTATCAGACATAGATTATAAAATAACTACTCATATTATGTTTAAGAAGCAAAAGATAAGCTTTAAATATCTGCAAAAAACAGAATCATAAAATGACTTAGAAGACTTAGAAGTAAAGCAAATGAAATTTGGAAATGAGTAATTATTTTTGCATCTATCTGTCTTAGTAAGAGACTTGCAAAAATAAGAGGATCCTAAGAACTTCTGTGACATATGAACCGCTGATTTAGGTGATCACATTTTGCCTCGGTCCTTTGTTTTCTCTTCTTTTGGAACATTACTTAGATACATGGCAGATATGATCTTATCTGCATATCTTTCAATTTCTCTTTCATTCTGCAAACCTTTTACTACTTCTCTCTTCAACACTGCTTCTTCTCAATCTGCTGCTAAAATCACTGATTTAAGTTTCAGATACAAATTTGAGGAAAGAAATTAGTGACATCTTAAAGTATTATATGAACAAGCATAATGTATACTATGGAAATTCTTCTCTATGACCATGGTTACATTCCCACTTCCTGTACTAGCGTCCCAAGTGTTCATTATCTCACTTTTTAAGATTAGACTTCCTGCCTGGTTAACATTGGACTTGCCCATATAACTTGTTTTGGTCAATGGAATATGAACAGAAGTAAAATT